>NC_068398.1:53413373-53415873 GCF_023724105.1 Carassius gibelio
GCTAACCGTTACACCATGGAACCAACAGTGTCAGTTCGTCTGTCTGAAGTGTAGAAAACACTCAAGGAGGCTCTGCGAAAAGCAACTAACCAGCAAGCATCAGAATGGTGTCTGAAAAGCATTCACGGCTCCACTCTGAGTAAACCCGGGATCGAACCAGGGACCTTTAAATCTTCAGTGTAACGCTCTCCGAACCTTGTAAACCAATATTGAGAAAAACATCAAAGCAAAGGACACGAGCCTCCAGTCAACCGCAAACGGCTACCCTGCATGGCAGCCAATCTGAGCCATCTCAGACACATTCACTTCTGTTGTACAAAGTTTAAATTGCAGATGTGGAACTGAGAGCAGGGAGAAGTTGGCGTGAAAACATGCAGGTGTATTATTGGCCGAAAGAAGGCAGAACGGTCTGCTACTTTTCAGTAAGATGCTCAATGTGGGCTCGTCCGGGATTTGAACCCGGGACCTCTCGCACCCGAAGCGAGAATCATACCCCTAGACCAACGAGCCACCATGTTCCCAGATACTACTCAAAAAAAGGAGCTGCAAAGCGAGGTCTCTGGGATTTGAGCTTGGGCCCTCTCGCTCCCATACCAGCAATAAAACAAAAAAAACACACCCCATAACCGACAAGCCCTCAGATGCTCCTGCAACTAGCAAACGCAAGATGAAGGCTCACAGCGCCGTGAAGCGATCCAAGAATGCTTGGGCTGCATTCCTAAACCAATGTTTAGAAAAATGTCAAGGCAAAGTTTAAACTGCAGATGAGGAACTAAGAAGAGCAGCGAGATGTGGGCATGAAAACATGCAGTCGCAGCTTTAGTCTACTTGACAGTGGCGTATGTTTGGCCCAAGAATGGCAGAATGGACTGAAACTGCTCTAGAAAAGAGGCTGCAAAGACAGAAGAGGGCTCGTCCGGGATTTGAACCCGGGACCTCTCGCACCCTAAGCGAGAATCATACCCCTAGACCAACGAGCTACAGGTTGCTGTTCGGTAAAGGCCAATTTGCTACGTATTTCACTCTGCTCGACGCTACGGTCGCTCTAACATCCTGCCTCTGTAGCTGACAAGGGCAGAATTAGAGCTCATGCACTGACCAGATTTCTGAGAAACTCCATTTTTACGTACCTGCTCTAGCTTGGCCTGCCATCGTAGATAAATGTTGATTAAAACATCAACGACAAAACACATAAGCTGAATTTAACAGCAGAAATCTACACCGTGGCACTGCCACACAAATCTTGCTGATGAGAAGCTGTCTGAGGTCTGTAATCCTGCTCCACAGAGGATCAGATGACATCTGTCTGCTCAATTTAGTTCCTGCTTAGTTTTATTTGAGTTCTAGATGGTTTGGAGGCCATGGTTAAAGGAGGCCAGTTTAGCAATACATTTAAAGACACACTGTCAGAGACAAAATTGTGACATAAGCCCAAGCTCCTCCATGCCAAACACTGCCAGACAGACTCTTGAAGGTTCCACCGAGATTTGAACTCGGATTGCTGGATTCAGAGTCCAGAGTGCTAACCGTTACACCATGGAACCAACAGTGTCAGTTCGTCTGTCTGAAGTGTAGAAAACACTCAAGGAGGCTCTGCGAAAAGCAACTAACCAGCAAGCATCAGAATGGTGTCTGAAAAGCATTCACGGCTCCACTCTGAGTAAACCCGGGATCGAACCAGGGACCTTTAAATCTTCAGTGTAACGCTCTCCGAACCTTGTAAACCAATATTGAGAAAAACATCAAAGCAAAGGACACGAGCCTCCAGTCAACCGCAAACGGCTACCCTGCATGGCAGCCAATCTGAGCCATCTCAGACACATTCACTTCTGTTGTACAAAGTTTAAATTGCAGATGAGGAACTGAGAACAGGGAGAAGTTGGCGTGAAAACATGCAGGTGTATTATTGGCCAAAAGAAGGCAGAACGGTCTGCTACTTTTCAGTAAGATGCCCAATGTGGGCTCGTCCGGGATTTGAACCCGGGACCTCTCGCACCCGAAGCGAGAATCATACCCCTAGACCAACGAGCCACCATGTTCCCAGATACTACTCAAAAAAAGGAGCTGCAAAGCGAGGTCTCTGGGATTTGAGCTTGGGCCCTCTCGCTCCCATACCAGCAATAAAACAAAAAAAACACACCCCATAACCGACAAGCCCTCAGATGCTCCTGCAACTAGCAAACGCAAGATGAAGGCTCACAGCGCCGTGAAGCGATCCAAGAATGCTTGGGCTGCATTCCTAAACCAATGTTTAGAAAAATGTCAAGTTAAAGTTTAAACTGCAGATGAGGAACTAAGAAGAGCAGCGAGATGTGGGCATGAAAACATGCAGTCGCAGCTTTAGTCTACTTGACAGTGGCGTATGTTTGGCCCAAGAATGGCAGAATGGACTGAAACTGCTCTAGAAAAGAGGCTGCAAAGACAGAAGAGGGCTCGTCCGGGATTTGAACCCGGGACCTCTCGCACCCTAAGCGAGAATCATACCCCTAGACCAACGAGC
>NC_068398.1:53420873-53425873 GCF_023724105.1 Carassius gibelio
AATTGTGACATAAGCCCAAGCTCCTCCATGCCAAACACTGCCAGACAGACTCTTGAAGGTTCCACCGAGATTTGAACTCGGATTGCTGGATTCAGAGTCCAGAGTGCTAACCGTTACACCATGGAACCAACAGTGTCAGTTCGTCTGTCTGAAGTGTAGAAAACACTCAAGGAGGCTCTGCGAAAAGCAACTAACCAGCAAGCATCAGAATGGTGTCTGAAAAGCATTCACGGCTCCACTCTGAGTAAACCCGGGATCGAACCAGGGACCTTTAAATCTTCAGTGTAACGCTCTCCGAACCTTGTAAACCAATATTGAGAAAAACATCAAAGCAAAGGACACGAGCCTCCAGTCAACCGCAAACGGCTACCCTGCATGGCAGCCAATCTGAGCCATCTCAGACACATTCACTTCTGTTGTACAAAGTTTAAATTGGTCTGCTACTTTTCAGTAAGATGCTCAATGTGGGCTCGTCCGGGATTTGAACCCGGGACCTCTCGCACCCGAAGCGAGAATCATACCCCTAGACCAACGAGCCACCATGTTCCCAGATACTACTCAAAAAAAGGAGCTGCAAAGCGAGGTCTCTGGGATTTGAGCTTGGGCCCTCTCGCTCCCATACCAGCAATAAAACAAAAAAAACACACCCCATAACCGACAAGCCCTCAGATGCTCCTGCAACTAGCAAACGCAAGATGAAGGCTCACAGCGCCGTGAAGCGATCCAAGAATGCTTGGGCTGCATTCCTAAACCAATGTTTAGAAAAATGTCAAGTTAAAGTTTAAACTGCAGATGAGGAACTAAGAAGAGCAGCGAGATGTGGGCATGAAAACATGCAGTCGCAGCTTTAGTCTACTTGACAGTGGCGTATGTTTGGCCCAAGAATGGCAGAATGGACTGAAACTGCTCTAGAAATGAGGCTGCAAAGACAGAAGAGGGCTCGTCCGGGATTTGAACCCGGGACCTCTCGCACCCTAAGCGAGAATCATACCCCTAGACCAACGAGCCACAGGTTGCTGTTCGGTAAAGGCCAATTTGCTACGTATTTCACTCTGCTCGACGCTACGGTCGCTCTAACATCCTGCCTCTGCAGCTGACAAGGGCAGAATTACAGCTCATGCACTGACCAGATTTCTGAGAAACTCCATTTTTACGTACCTGCTCTAGCTTGGCCTGCCCTCGTAGATAAATGTTGATTAAAACATCAACGACAAAACACATAAGCTGAATTTAACAGCAGAAATCTACACCGTGGCACTGCCACACAAATCTTGCTGATGAGAAGCTGTCTGAGGTCTGTAATCCTGCTCCACAGAGGATCAGATGACATCTGTCTGCTCAATTTAGTTCCTGCTTAGTTTTATTTGAGTTCTAGATGGTTTGGAGGCCATGGTTAAAGGAGGCCAGTTTAGCAATACATTTAAAGACACACTGTCAGAGACAAAATTGTGACATAAGCCCAAGCTCCTCCATGCCAAACACTGCCAGACAGACTCTTGAAGGTTCCACCGAGATTTGAACTCGGATTGCTGGATTCAGAGTCCAGAGTGCTAACCGTTACACCATGGAACCAACAGTGTCAGTTCGTCTGTCTGAAGTGTAGAAAACACTCAAGGAGGCTCTGCGAAAAGCAACTAACCAGCAAGCATCAGAATGGTGTCTGAAAAGCATTCACGGCTCCACTCTGAGTAAACCCGGGATCGAACCAGGGACCTTTAAATCTTCAGTGTAACGCTCTCCGAACCTTGTAAACCAATATTGAGAAAAACATCAAAGCAAAGGACACGAGCCTCCAGTCAACCGCAAACGGCTACCCTGCATGGCAGCCAATCTGAGCCATCTCAGACACATTCACTTCTGTTGTACAAAGTTTAAATTGCAGATGAGGAACTGAGAGCAGGGAGAAGTTGGCGTGAAAACATGCAGGTGTATTATTGGCCGAAAGAAGGCAGAACGGTCTGCTACTTTTCAGTAAGATGCTCAATGTGGGCTCGTCCGGGATTTGAACCCGGGACCTCTCGCACCCGAAGCGAGAATCATACCCCTAGACCAACGAGCCACCATGTTCCCAGATACTACTCAAAAAAAGGAGCTGCAAAGCGAGGTCTCTGGGATTTGAGCTTGGGCCCTCTCGCTCCCATACCAGCAATAAAACAAAAAAAACACACCCCATAACCGACAAGCCCTCAGATGCTCCTGCAACTAGCAAACGCAAGATGAAGGCTCACAGCGCCGTGAAGCGATCCAAGAATGCTTGGGCTGCATTCCTAAACCAATGTTTAGAAAAATGTCAAGTTAAAGTTTAAACTGCAGATGAGGAACTAAGAAGAGCAGCGAGATGTGGGCATGAAAACATGCAGTCGCAGCTTTAGTCTACTTGACAGTGGCGTATGTTTGGCCCAAGAATGGCAGAATGGACTGAAACTGCTCTAGAAATGAGGCTGCAAAGACAGAAGAGGGCTCGTCCGGGATTTGAACCCGGGACCTCTCGCACCCTAAGCGAGAATCATACCCCTAGACCAACGAGCCACAGGTTGCTGTTCGGTAAAGGCCAATTTGCTACGTATTTCACTCTGCTCGACGCTACGGTCGCTCTAACATCCTGCCTCTGCAGCTGACAAGGGCAGAATTACAGCTCATGCACTGACCAGATTTCTGAGAAACTCCATTTTTACGTACCTGCTCTAGCTTGGCCTGCCCTCGTAGATAAATGTTGATTAAAACATCAACGACAAAACACATAAGCTGAATTTAACAGCAGAAATCTACACCGTGGCACTGCCACACAAATCTTGCTGATGAGAAGCTGTCTGAGGTCTGTAATCCTGCTCCACAGAGGATCAGATGACATCTGTCTGCTCAATTTAGTTCCTGCTTAGTTTTATTTGAGTTCTAGATGGTTTGGAGGCCATGGTTAAAGGAGGCCAGTTTAGCAATACATTTAAAGACACACTGTCAGAGACAAAATTGTGACATAAGCCCAAGCTCCTCCATGCCAAACACTGCCAGACAGACTCTTGAAGGTTCCACCGAGATTTGAACTCGGATTGCTGGATTCAGAGTCCAGAGTGCTAACCGTTACACCATGGAACCAACAGTGTCAGTTCGTCTGTCTGAAGTGTAGAAAACACTCAAGGAGGCTCTGCGAAAAGCAACTAACCAGCAAGCATCAGAATGGTGTCTGAAAAGCATTCACGGCTCCACTCTGAGTAAACCCGGGATCGAACCAGGGACCTTTAAATCTTCAGTGTAACGCTCTCCGAACCTTGTAAACCAATATTGAGAAAAACATCAAAGCAAAGGACACGAGCCTCCAGTCAACCGCAAACGGCTACCCTGCATGGCAGCCAATCTGAGCCATCTCAGACACATTCACTTCTGTTGTACAAAGTTTAAATTGCAGATGAGGAACTGAGAACAGGGAGAAGTTGGCGTGAAAACATGCAGGTGTATTATTGGCCGAAAGAAGGCAGAACGGTCTGCTACTTTTCAGTAAGATGCTCAATGTGGGCTCGTCCGGGATTTGAACCCGGGACCTCTCGCACCCGAAGCGAGAATCATACCCCTAGACCAACGAGCCACCATGTTCCCAGATACTACTCAAAAAAAGGAGCTGCAAAGCGAGGTCTCTGGGATTTGAGCTTGGGCCCTCTCGCTCCCATACCAGCAATAAAACAAAAAAAACACACCCCATAACCGACAAGCCCTCAGATGCTCCTGCAACTAGCAAACGCAAGATGAAGGCTCACAGCGCCGTGAAGCGATCCAAGAATGCTTGGGCTGCATTCCTAAACCAATGTTTAGAAAAATGTCAAGTTAAAGTTTAAACTGCAGATGAGGAACTAAGAAGAGCAGCGAGATGTGGGCATGAAAACATGCAGTCGCAGCTTTAGTCTACTTGACAGTGGCGTATGTTTGGCCCAAGAATGGCAGAATGGACTGAAACTGCTCTAGAAATGAGGCTGCAAAGACAGAAGAGGGCTCGTCCGGGATTTGAACCCGGGACCTCTCGCACCCTAAGCGAGAATCATACCCCTAGACCAACGAGCCACAGGTTGCTGTTCGGTAAAGGCCAATTTGCTACGTATTTCACTCTGCTCGACGCTACGGTCGCTCTAACATCCTGCCTCTGCAGCTGACAAGGGCAGAATTAGAGCTCATGCACTGACCAGATTTCTGAGAAACTCCATTTTTACGTACCTGCTCTAGCTTGGCCTGCCCTCGTAGATAAATGTTGATTAAAACATCAACGACAAAACACATAAGCTGAATTTAACAGCAGAAATCTACACCGTGGCACTGCCACACAAATCTTGCTGATGAGAAGCTGTCTGAGGTCTGTAATCCTGCTCCACAGAGGATCAGATGACATCTGTCTGCTCAATTTAGTTCCTGCTTAGTTTTATTTGAGTTCTAGATGGTTTGGAGGCCATGGTTAAAGGAGGCCAGTTTAGCAATACATTTAAAGACACACTGTCAGAGACAAAATTGTGACATAAGCCCAAGCTCCTCCATGCCAAACACTGCCAGACAGACTCTTGAAGGTTCCACCGAGATTTGAACTCGGATTGCTGGATTCAGAGTCCAGAGTGCTAACCGTTACACCATGGAACCAACAGTGTCAGTTCGTCTGTCTGAAGTGTAGAAAACACTCAAGGAGGCTCTGCGAAAAGCAACTAACCAGCAAGCATCAGAATGGTGTCTGAAAAGCATTCACGGCTCCACTCTGAGTAAACCCGGGATCGAACCAGGGACCTTTAAATCTTCAGTGTAACGCTCTCCGAACCTTGTAAACCAATATTGAGAAAAACATCAAAGCAAAGGACACGAGCCTCCAGTCAACCGCAAACGGCTACCCTGCATGGCAGCCAATCTGAGCCATCTCAGACACATTCACTTCTGTTGTACAAAGTTTAAATTGCAGATGAGGAACTGAGAACAGGGAGAAGTTGGCGTGAAAACATGCAGGTGTATTATTGGCCGAAAGAAGGCAGAACGGT
>NC_068398.1:53430873-53433732 GCF_023724105.1 Carassius gibelio
TGGCCCAAGAATGGCAGAATGGACTGAAACTGCTCTAGAAATGAGGCTGCAAAGACAGAAGAGGGCTCGTCCGGGATTTGAACCCGGGACCTCTCGCACCCTAAGCGAGAATCATACCCCTAGACCAACGAGCCACAGGTTGCTGTTTGGTAAAGGCCAATTTGCTACGTATTTCACTCTGCTCGACGCTACGGTCGCTCTAACATCCTGCCTCTGCAGCTGACAAGGGCAGAATTAGAGCTCATGCACTGACCAGATTTCTGAGAAACTCCATTTTTACGTACCTGCTCTAGCTTGGCCTGCCCTCGTAGATAAATGTTGATTAAAACATCAACGACAAAACACATAAGCTGAATTTAACAGCAGAAATCTACACCGTGGCACTGCCACACAAATCTTGCTGATGAGAAGCTGTCTGAGGTCTGTAATCCTGCTCCACAGAGGATCAGATGACATCTGTCTGCTCAATTTAGTTCCTGCTTAGTTTTATTTGAGTTCTAGATGGTTTGGAGGCCATGGTTAAAGGAGGCCAGTTTAGCAATACATTTAAAGACACACTGTCAGAGACAAAATTGTGACATAAGCCCAAGCTCCTCCATGCCAAACACTGCCAGACAGACTCTTGAAGGTTCCACCGAGATTTGAACTCGGATTGCTGGATTCAGAGTCCAGAGTGCTAACCGTTACACCATGGAACCAACAGTGTCAGTTCGTCTGTCTGAAGTGTAGAAAACACTCAAGGAGGCTCTGCGAAAAGCAACTAACCAGCAAGCATCAGAATGGTGTCTGAAAAGCATTCACGGCTCCACTCTGAGTAAACCTGGGATCGAACCAGGGACCTTTAAATCTTCAGTGTAACGCTCTCCGAACCTTGTAAACCAATATTGAGAAAAACATCAAAGCAAAGGACACGAGCCTCCAGTCAACCGCAAACGGCTACCCTGCATGGCAGCCAATCTGAGCCATCTCAGACACATTCACTTCTGTTGTACAAAGTTTAAATTGCAGATGAGGAACTGAGAACAGGGAGAAGTTGGCGTGAAAACATGCAGGTGTATTATTGGCCGAAAGAAGGCAGAACGGTCTGCTACTTTTCAGTAAGATGCCCAATGTGGGCTCGTCCGGGATTTGAACCCGGGACCTCTCGCACCCGAAGCGAGAATCATACCCCTAGACCAACGAGCCACCATGTTCCCAGATACTACTCAAAAAAAGGAGCTGCAAAGCGAGGTCTCTGGGATTTGAGCTTGGGCCCTCTCGCTCCCATACCAGCAATAAAACAAAAAAAACACACCCCATAACCGACAAGCCCTCAGATGCTCCTGCAACTAGCAAACGCAAGATGAAGGCTCACAGCGCCGTGAAGCGATCCAAGAATGCTTGGGCTGCATTCCTAAACCAATGTTTAGAAAAATGTCAAGTTAAAGTTTAAACTGCAGATGAGGAACTAAGAAGAGCAGCGAGATGTGGGCATGAAAACATGCAGTCGCAGCTTTAGTCTACTTGACAGTGGCGTATGTTTGGCCCAAGAATGGCAGAATGGACTGAAACTGCTCTAGAAATGAGGCTGCAAAGACAGAAGAGGGCTCGTCCGGGATTTGAACCCGGGACCTCTCGCACCCTAAGCGAGAATCATACCCCTAGACCAACGAGCCACAGGTTGCTGTTTGGTAAAGGCCAATTTGCTACGTATTTCACTCTGCTCGACGCTACGGTCGCTCTAACATCCTGCCTCTGCAGCTGACAAGGGCAGAATTAGAGCTCATGCACTGACCAGATTTCTGAGAAACTCCATTTTTACGTACCTGCTCTAGCTTGGCCTGCCCTCGTAGATAAATGTTGATTAAAACATCAACGACAAAACACATAAGCTGAATTTAACAGCAGAAATCTACACCGTGGCACTGCCACACAAATCTTGCTGATGAGAAGCTGTCTGAGGTCTGTAATCCTGCTCCACAGAGGATCAGATGACATCTGTCTGCTCAATTTAGTTCCTGCTTAGTTTTATTTGAGTTCTAGATGGTTTGGAGGCCATGGTTAA
Source organism: Carassius gibelio (assembly GCF_023724105.1). Taxonomy (NCBI): domain Eukaryota; kingdom Metazoa; phylum Chordata; class Actinopteri; order Cypriniformes; family Cyprinidae; genus Carassius; species Carassius gibelio. The sequence continues at coordinate 53,432,918 of NC_068398.1, forward strand.
AGGAGGCCAGTTTAGCAATACATTTAAAGACACACTGTCAGAGACAAAATTGTGACATAAGCCCAAGCTCCTCCATGCCAAACACTGCCAGACAGACTCTTGAAGGTTCCACCGAGATTTGAACTCGGATTGCTGGATTCAGAGTCCAGAGTGCTAACCGTTACACCATGGAACCAACAGTGTCAGTTCGTCTGTCTGAAGTGTAGAAAACACTCAAGGAGGCTCTGCGAAAAGCAACTAACCAGCAAGCATCAGAATGGTGTCTGAAAAGCATTCACGGCTCCACTCTGAGTAAACCCGGGATCGAACCAGGGACCTTTAAATCTTCAGTGTAACGCTCTCCGAACCTTGTAAACCAATATTGAGAAAAACATCAAAGCAAAGGACACGAGCCTCCAGTCAACCGCAAACGGCTACCCTGCATGGCAGCCAATCTGAGCCATCTCAGACACATTCACTTCTGTTGTACAAAGTTTAAATTGCAGATGAGGAACTGAGAGCAGGGAGAAGTTGGCGTGAAAACATGCAGGTGTATTATTGGCCGAAAGAAGGCAGAACGGTCTGCTACTTTTCAGTAAGATGCTCAATGTGGGCTCGTCCGGGATTTGAACCCGGGACCTCTCGCACCCGAAGCGAGAATCATACCCCTAGACCAACGAGCCACCATGTTCCCAGATACTACTCAAAAAAAGGAGCTGCAAAGCGAGGTCTCTGGGATTTGAGCTTGGGCCCTCTCGCTCCCATACCAGCAATAAAACAAAAAAAACACACCCCATAACCGACAAGCCCTCAGATGCTCCTGCAACTAGCAAACG
>NC_068398.1:53434232-53458751 GCF_023724105.1 Carassius gibelio
GAGGGGGATGAAGGAATAATTTTCCTCTATGTAATTGTTTAATTCATCTAAAAATATTTTTTCTCCTTCTGGGAGAGATTGGGGGATATTGATCAGGGGGATCCACAGTTGGGCCTCTGGCAGTCTCTCTTGTGCCACCTGACTCAATCTGGCACACTCTCTCATCGCTGAGATGCGTAATCTTTGTGTGCGGTTATTCAGGCCGAATGCCAAGACTATTTTTTCTACTTGTGTGTCTACTGTAGCTTTTTCTATCAGATTGGCAGCGTGCTGCAATTTAGCCCCTGGAAAACTGTCAATCTGTAAATCAGGAATGTCAAAAGCGGGAATCCTGCTCAAATTGGAGTCCCCGATGACCACGTGTTTCTCTTTGAGTGCCAGTTTCCACTCATTGAACTTCTTGTTAGTTCTAAGGTGCGTGTACGGCCTACGTAGTGCCCTTTGACCTTGAGTGTCGGCTACAGAGGTTTCAACTGTTTTACTCATTTTCTCTGCTTGTCTGTTTTTTTCTGTTTCAGAGATAATGTTTTCCATTTTTTTGGAAGTTTCCCCCCTCTCTGTCTCCTGAGGAGCCCCTGGTTGAAGAGATGTCACAGAATATTCTGAAAAATCAAAGTCTGAGAGATTTGGTGACCCTGACGGATTTTGGAAGATCTGGGCACTCTCAGCTGTGTCCCTTAGAGGATTTACTCTATGTACTGCATTGGCTACAATGGGGACCAGAGAAGGCAGGCCTGTGGTTATCGGGGCCTCAGCCTCAGAGGGGGCAAAAGGAGAGAAAAGTTCCTGTGACAGCTGACCCGTAAACTCATCTAAATCATCCAGTCTGTCACCCTGTGCAGGAGTTAACTGATCCTCCTCCTCATCATCATCATCAAAACTCACTAAGAGATTTTTCTCAGCTTGTTCTGTAACGACTGGTGGAGTTTTTGGTCTCTGTTCTGTAAGGTGTTTTTTCTTTTCTGGTCTTTTCCCCTTAGGAGACTGTATAGGGGCCTGTATAGGGGCCTGTATAGGGGCCTGTACAGGAGGGTTCAGAGGTGGAAAATCATCTCCCAGAAGCCAGTCGTTCCTCATAGGAGACCAGCCTGACATTAAAGTGGGCGATGTTTGTATCTGGATGTGTGTGACCCCTGTCTTAGGTCTGACGACCCCTGTGTTGACCGTTTCTGTCCCCTGCTGAGCTGAGGCTAGATCTGCACCACTAACCACCTGAGCAAATGTTCTGTTGCTACTGGTTTCAGAATTCGATGGTACTCTAGACCCAGATGGAGTCCCAGAACGCAATTCGGTCAGGACCAAAGTTTCGGCCTGCTGAATTGCCCTCTGGGAGATCCTTTTGCCAAAATTTCTCATCGCCCATTTGACAGCGATCTCAAAAGCGTGTAACCAGTCTTTTCTCTGTGTCTCTCCCCGTAAGATCCCCAGTGTGTGCTTTATGATATCCTCATAATGTTGCTGTAACACCAACTGTGTCGTAAACGCCCAGTTCTTTGCATTACCCTCCAGCAATTCTTTTGTGGACATTGTGGGGGCAAAGGGTTTGATCACACTTTTAAGAAGCTCTGTTAACCTTTTAAGAGTGACAGGCTGGTTATCTTCTATCCGTGTGTCAATATTACTGAGGTGATGGACAGATCTGATCAGATGATACATATTCTTAATAATTCTCCGAAAAGTGGGAGAAGCAGGAGAGTATTCTGTATTTTTTTGTGAATCAAAGTGAGTTTTTTGGCCCATTCTTTTTTTCTGGTGAACATATTTTTGTGCAAACTGGCCATTCTCACGTCTCCTGTTCTTTTCTACATTACGAGGAGAATTTTGTGTGTTTCTGTATCTCTGGTCAGTAAACCTGTTCTGTTCAGTGGGGTAAAAAATCCTATTTTCCCCAAAAGTCACTCTCTTTTGTTTGGGTTTAAATCCCCGATTTAAAGGGCGTCGATCACGTGACTGACGACGGAAAGGATTTACAGTATTCTCCGATCGAGTTTCATTCTGTACTCTGTTACTGTAACCCGCGAGTGATTCTCCGTGTCTGATGACCTCATATGGGAAGTCACGAGATCGCTCGACAAAATAATCGTCCCTCATAAATCGTCCCCGTCTGGGGAAATCCCTGTTATCTGTGTGAGGGATCAGACGCGCTCGAGGGGTCGTGAAACGACCCTTGTTCTGAAAAACGAACACCATCCTTATTTTACTGAACGATCAAATCCACAACTGTGTATTCTTTTAATCTTTTATTCTATTTCTGAAAATTTAAAAAAATGTTTTTTTGTCCTTTTATATTTTTTTAACTTTTTTTTGGATTTTCTTGTGTTTTTTTAACAATAAAGAGATAAACCAACTTTTTTTGGATTTTGTAGTGTTTTTTTTAACAGTATGAAATGAACCAGATGTGTGATTTTATATGAAATCAAAAGAAAAAAGATCAAAGGATCAAAATAAAATTTCAAAATAATGGAAAAAAACAAAAATATATTTTCTTTTAGGGAAATAAATGTTTCTGTGTTCAAGCCTATATCGCGACGTTTCGATACTTTGATGTATCTTCTTCAGGCAGGCTTGAACTTTTAAATTTTCTGTTTTATCTCGAGATACAAAATAACCGTTTTACTAAATCACCAACCAAGATGTTACTGCAAGCAGTGCAACAATCCTTCTGACTCGGACTGCGTTCCGTTAGGTATATCAAAGCCAGTCGATGACGTCATCGGCACGCCATCCTCCAATCCCTTCAAACCAATACAAAATTCAAACCAAACAAGCACACGATGCATTTTTCAAATTTGAATTATGTACGTTGCATTTTTTATTTTTATTTATTTTTAGTCGAAGCATGTTGCTTTTTTTATATAGAGAAATTTTTTTTCTTTGCTTTTTTCAAATTTAAACGATGCTCTTTGCCTCTTTCAATTTGAAAAATGCAGCTCCTCAGTCTGCATGTAACAAAGAAAACAATGCATCCCTCGAATGTGCTCCAAGTAGCCATAAATAATGTTTTTTAATCATTTATGACTATTAAAGCCCTCTAGTGCCTCATAATATATGTATTTTTATTTATTGTATATTTATGTATATTCAGTTCTGTTTCTGTATGTTTTTCACAATCATCTCTTTCTGTTTTATAGATAGATACTGAAAAAAATATATTCTAGTGCCCATGAAGTATTTATAATTTTATCTTTATGCTTTTTTATGCTTTTTATATTTGTATTATATTTATCCTCGTGTGTCTTTCTAAGTAATCCATGAAAACCATGAATTCTAGTGCCCATGAAGTATGTATTCATATTTTAATTTTTTAATATGTATTAGGGTGTATATTTATTTATTTTAATAATAATAATAAAAAATAAGAACATATGAAAGCCCATAAAGTGTGGTTCCGCTGAGTACCCACTAGAGGTCATGAGAAGAGAGGGCCCAGAGAGGGAGGCTCAGGCTGGGTTAGGAAAAAGGAGAGTTTTCCCAGGATAGGACCCTGAGGGTCCCACTCTGGGTTGTGCACGGTCCATCCCTCCACTGGTCACCCCCAAATCACATACAGACCAAGAGAGGTCACAGCAGGCCAACTGTTAAGGGCTGTTCATAGGGCTATTGAGGCCAGGGCTATTCAGTTTAGGTCTGGTTAAGTTTAGGTTTGTGCAGGATGGGTCTGTAAAATCCAGGTATGAATCCTGGGGTGTCTGGTAAGTTTTAGGTTTTGGGTATGGTGGGTTGGTTAGGTTTAGGTTGTGTTATGGTTAGTCGGTTAGGTTTAGGTTTGGGTTAAGGTCAGGTAGATCTCCTAAGTCTCATTAAGACCTCTTGGGAATTTTGTATCAAGTCTCATGATCCATAATCTTTCATATTTGAGTCTATCACACAACGACCAGAATGGGTCAGATTGAAGTCCAGTCACCCTGAAGGCCTCAAGGCCGTGGGTGAGGAAGTGCTGGACTACGTGTCTACGTTTCTCTATTTTATTTTTTATGTTGTGTGTGTGCTGATAGACTCGGACCTTTAAAGCATTTTTTGTCTGGCCTACATATTGTTTGGAACACTTTGTACAATAAATCAAATAAATACAGTTCTCTGTTACTGGAGTGAGATGCTGTGAGATCTGAAAGACTTGTTTTGTTGAACGATTGAATACCCATTTTTTCTGATCAAAGTATTTACAGAGTGACTTTTTCTTCTGTGGTGCCATAGGTCTGAGTTTGCTATTTACTAGAACGTCTGATAAATTTGTATTTCTCCTATAGGCAGCTATTTGTTTGTGTTTCTGCAAGAAGGGAGTGTTTTCAAAGAACCTTTCAAAATTAGACTTAGCTGCACGGTTTAATTGTTTGCTCATTAGCGAGAAATTGGACACTAATGGAATAATTTTGTTCTTTTCACCCTCTTTAGGGTCCCTTGGAGTCCCGGGGAGGAGAAAAGTCTTCAGAGCCCTTCTTAAGAAGGACCTCGAGTATCCTCTGTCCCTCAGGGCCCTGAACAGAATTTTGGTTGCTTCCATAAAACAGGAATGTTCTGTGCATATCCTGTGAAATCTGAGTAATTGAGATTTCACTATCCCTTTAAATGTATGTTTAGGATGGAAGCTGTGTTTGTGCAGTAAGGAATGCGTGTCCGTTTCTTTGAAATACACTCTAAAGTCTAGCTGTCCTGTCTCTTCAAATTTCTGTCCCTTATATGACACCACATCTAGAAAGTTGACCTCTGTGGGGTCAATTGTATATTTAATTGTAATAGATCTCTGATGGGCATTCAAGTGTTCTGCAAAGTCCTTAAAATCATCCATGGAGTAAGACCACACTCCCCATATGTCATCCAGAAATCTAAAGTAATGCAGAGGCCTTTTTGTGCACGAACCCAGAGCCGATTGTTCCCATCTCGCCATGAAGATGTTGGCGTAGGAAGGGGCAAACTTTTTGCCCATGGCTGTGCCTTTAACTTGCAAATAATATTTAGAATTAAATTCAAAGTCATTTTTAGTTAGGTTTATATCTAATAATTTTAAAATATAATCATCAGGCCTTTTTGGGTCTGGATATTGGAGCATGCACTCCTGGACCGCCTGGAGGCCTGCTTCAGTTTCTATGTTCGTATATAAGCTGTCAATATCTATGGTGAACAAAAAGGCTCCTCTGGGAATACTGATATCTTTAACTTTCTGGATGAAGTCATAAGTGTCCTTCAGATAGCTCGGGTGTTTCTGAGAGATGGGGTTCAGATAATACTCGATGTACTCAGCTGTCTGATAAGTTTCACTGTTGCAATCAGACACTATGGGTCTGCCGGGTGGAATCTCGTGTGGAATACTCCATTTTTCAGGCTCCTTGTGAATCTTAGGCAATAAATAAAATCTTCTCATTCGAGGAGTGCCACTGCCGCTTAAATAATCCCTCTGTTTTGAGTTAATGATGCCCTTGTCATACATCTGTTCTAAGATTTTTCTAACCTGTTTCATGGTTTCAAAATAAATGGGTTCTTCTAAGGGTTTGTAGTGGTCACTGATGTTTAATTGTCTCTCTCCCTCCCAGACATATTGCTCTCTGTCCATGATGACAATGGCATTTCCCTTGTCAGCAGGTTTAATCACAATTTCTCTGAGGTTTTTTAGTGTGTTCAAGGCCCTCAGTTCCTCCCTCTGGAGGTTGGGCCTTGGTTTCAAGCTCCAATTCAAGTTCTTATAAGCATACTCATCAGCTGTGATCAGCTGGCCTACTTGTTTGGGAAGTCTGCTCAAGGCCGGAGTCCAATCTGAATTGTGTGTGAAAGGTAATCTTTGTTTTTTAATCTTTTTACCCTCAAAATAAACCTCTAATTTTATTCTTCTATGAAATTTTTGTAAATCCAGTCTAAGTTGATGTTTAAAATCTTTCATCTTTTGAACAGACGGAATAAATGTGAGGCCTTTCATGAGCAGGGATGACTGTGAGGGAGAGAGAGTAAAGTGTTTGGAAAGATTCACAACAAGCCTGTGTGCACCCTTTCTCGGGTGTTCACTCACTACAAGTTTAAATATCGTGCCCAGTGTTCCAACATGTTCCTGGCTGTCTCTGCAGTCCAGTGCAGGCCGTCACTCTCTACCTGAAACCGATCCTCTGGCAGGAGGGGGATGAAGGAATAATTTTCCTCTATGTAATTGTTTAATTCATCTAAAAATATTTTTTCTCCTTCTGGGAGAGATTGGGGGATATTGATCAGGGGGATCCACAGTTGGGCCTCTGGCAGTCTCTCTTGTGCCACCTGACTCAATCTGGCACACTCTCTCATCGCTGAGATGCGTAATCTTTGTGTGCGGTTATTCAGGCCGAATGCCAAGACTATTTTTTCTACTTGTGTGTCTACTGTAGCTTTTTCTATCAGATTGGCAGCGTGCTGCAATTTAGCCCCTGGAAAACTGTCAATCTGTAAATCAGGAATGTCAAAAGCGGGAATCCTGCTCAAATTGGAGTCCCCGATGACCACGTGTTTCTCTTTGAGTGCCAGTTTCCACTCATTGAACTTCTTGTTAGTTCTAAGGTGCGTGTACGGCCTACGTAGTGCCCTTTGACCTTGAGTGTCGGCTACAGAGGTTTCAACTGTTTTACTCATTTTCTCTGCTTGTCTGTTTTTTTCTGTTTCAGAGATAATGTTTTCCATTTTTTTGGAAGTTTCCCCCCTCTCTGTCTCCTGAGGAGCCCCTGGTTGAAGAGATGTCACAGAATATTCTGAAAAATCAAAGTCTGAGAGATTTGGTGACCCTGACGGATTTTGGAAGATCTGGGCACTCTCAGCTGTGTCCCTTAGAGGATTTACTCTATGTACTGCATTGGCTACAATGGGGACCAGAGAAGGCAGGCCTGTGGTTATCGGGGCCTCAGCCTCAGAGGGGGCAAAAGGAGAGAAAAGTTCCTGTGACAGCTGACCCGTAAACTCATCTAAATCATCCAGTCTGTCACCCTGTGCAGGAGTTAACTGATCCTCCTCCTCATCATCATCATCAAAACTCACTAAGAGATTTTTCTCAGCTTGTTCTGTAACGACTGGTGGAGTTTTTGGTCTCTGTTCTGTCAGGTGTTTTTTCTTTTCTGGTCTTTTCCCCTTAGGAGACTGTATAGGGGCCTGTATAGGGGCCTGTATAGGGGCCTGTACAGGAGGGTTCAGAGGTGGAAAATCATCTCCCAGAAGCCAGTCGTTCCTCATAGGAGACCAGCCTGACATTAAAGTGGGCGATGTTTGTATCTGGATGTGTGTGACCCCTGTCTTAGGTCTGACGACCCCTGTGTTGACCGTTTCTGTCCCCTGCTGAGCTGAGGCTAGATCTGCACCACTAACCACCTGAGCAAATGTTCTGTTGCTACTGGTTTCAGAATTCGATGGTACTCTAGACCCAGATGGAGTCCCAGAACGCAATTCGGTCAGGACCAAAGTTTCGGCCTGCTGAATTGCCCTCTGGGAGATCCTTTTGCCAAAATTTCTCATCGCCCATTTGACAGCGATCTCAAAAGCGTGTAACCAGTCTTTTCTCTGTGTCTCTCCCCGTAAGATCCCCAGTGTGTGCTTTATGATATCCTCATAATGTTGCTGTAACACCAACTGTGTCGTAAACGCCCAGTTCTTTGCATTACCCTCCAGCAATTCTTTTGTGGACATTGTGGGGGCAAAGGGTTTGATCACACTTTTAAGAAGCTCTGTTAACCTTTTAAGAGTGACAGGCTGGTTATCTTCTATCCGTGTGTCAATATTACTGAGGTGATGGACAGATCTGATCAGATGATACATATTCTTAATAATTCTCCGAAAAGTGGGAGAAGCAGGAGAGTATTCTGTATTTTTTTGTGAATCAAAGTGAGTTTTTTGGCCCATTCTTTTTTTCTGGTGAACATATTTTTGTGCAAACTGGCCATTCTCACGTCTCCTGTTCTTTTCTACATTACGAGGAGAATTTTGTGTGTTTCTGTATCTCTGGTCAGTAAACCTGTTCTGTTCAGTGGGGTAAAAAATCCTATTTTCCCCAAAAGTCACTCTCTTTTGTTTGGGTTTAAATCCCCGATTTAAAGGGCGTCGATCACGTGACTGACGACGGAAAGGATTTACAGTATTCTCCGATCGAGTTTCATTCTGTACTCTGTTACTGTAACCCGCGAGTGATTCTCCGTGTCTGATGACCTCATATGGGAAGTCACGAGATCGCTCGACAAAATAATCGTCCCTCATAAATCGTCCCCGTCTGGGGAAATCCCTGTTATCTGTGTGAGGGATCAGACGCGCTCGAGGGGTCGTGAAACGACCCTTGTTCTGAAAAACGAACACCATCCTTATTTTACTGAACGATCAAATCCACAACTGTGTATTCTTTTAATCTTTTATTCTATTTCTGAAAATTTAAAAAAATGTTTTTTTGTCCTTTTATATTTTTTTAACTTTTTTTTGGATTTTCTTGTGTTTTTTTAACAATAAAGAGATAAACCAACTTTTTTTGGATTTTGTAGTGTTTTTTTTAACAGTATGAAATGAACCAGATGTGTGATTTTATATGAAATCAAAAGAAAAAAGATCAAAGGATCAAAATAAAATTTCAAAATAATGGAAAAAAACAAAAATATATTTTCTTTTAGGGAAATAAATGTTTCTGTGTTCAAGCCTATATCGCGACGTTTCGATACTTTGATGTATCTTCTTCAGGCAGGCTTGAACTTTTAAATTTTCTGTTTTATCTCGAGATACAAAATAACCGTTTTACTAAATCACCAACCAAGATGTTACTGCAAGCAGTGCAACAATCCTTCTGACTCGGACTGCGTTCCGTTAGGTATATCAAAGCCAGTCGATGACGTCATCGGCACGCCATCCTCCAATCCCTTCAAACCAATACAAAATTCAAACCAAACAAGCACACGATGCATTTTTCAAATTTGAATTATGTACGTTGCATTTTTTATTTTTATTTATTTTTAGTCGAAGCATGTTGCTTTTTTTATATAGAGAAATTTTTTTTCTTTGCTTTTTTCAAATTTAAACGATGCTCTTTGCCTCTTTCAATTTGAAAAATGCAGCTCCTCAGTCTGCATGTAACAAAGAAAACAATGCATCCCTCGAATGTGCTCCAAGTAGCCATAAATAATGTTTTTTAATCATTTATGACTATTAAAGCCCTCTAGTGCCTCATAATATATGTATTTTTATTTATTGTATATTTATGTATATTCAGTTCTGTTTCTGTATGTTTTTCACAATCATCTCTTTCTGTTTTATAGATAGATACTGAAAAAAATATATTCTAGTGCCCATGAAGTATTTATAATTTTATCTTTATGCTTTTTTATGCTTTTTATATTTGTATTATATTTATCCTCGTGTGTCTTTCTAAGTAATCCATGAAAACCATGAATTCTAGTGCCCATGAAGTATGTATTCATATTTTAATTTTTTAATATGTATTAGGGTGTATATTTATTTATTTTAATAATAATAATAAAAAATAAGAACATATGAAAGCCCATAAAGTGTGGTTCCGCTGAGTACCCACTAGAGGTCATGAGAAGAGAGGGCCCAGAGAGGGAGGCTCAGGCTGGGTTAGGAAAAAGGAGAGTTTTCCCAGGATAGGACCCTGAGGGTCCCACTCTGGGTTGTGCACGGTCCATCCCTCCACTGGTCACCCCCAAATCACATACAGACCAAGAGAGGTCACAGCAGGCCAACTGTTAAGGGCTGTTCATAGGGCTATTGAGGCCAGGGCTATTCAGTTTAGGTCTGGTTAAGTTTAGGTTTGTGCAGGATGGGTCTGTAAAATCCAGGTATGAATCCTGGGGTGTCTGGTAAGTTTTAGGTTTTGGGTATGGTGGGTTGGTTAGGTTTAGGTTGTGTTATGGTTAGTCGGTTAGGTTTAGGTTTGGGTTAAGGTCAGGTAGATCTCCTAAGTCTCATTAAGACCTCTTGGGAATTTTGTATCAAGTCTCATGATCCATAATCTTTCATATTTGAGTCTATCACACAACGACCAGAATGGGTCAGATTGAAGTCCAGTCACCCTGAAGGCCTCAAGGCCGTGGGTGAGGAAGTGCTGGACTACGTGTCTACGTTTCTCTATTTTATTTTTTATGTTGTGTGTGTGCTGATAGACTCGGACCTTTAAAGCATTTTTTGTCTGGCCTACATATTGTTTGGAACACTTTGTACAATAAATCAAATAAATACAGTTCTCTGTTACTGGAGTGAGATGCTGTGAGATCTGAAAGACTTGTTTTGTTGAACGATTGAATACCCATTTTTTCTGATCAAAGTATTTACAGAGTGACTTTTTCTTCTGTGGTGCCATAGGTCTGAGTTTGCTATTTACTAGAACGTCTGATAAATTTGTATTTCTCCTATAGGCAGCTATTTGTTTGTGTTTCTGCAAGAAGGGAGTGTTTTCAAAGAACCTTTCAAAATTAGACTTAGCTGCACGGTTTAATTGTTTGCTCATTAGCGAGAAATTGGACACTAATGGAATAATTTTGTTCTTTTCACCCTCTTTAGGGTCCCTTGGAGTCCCGGGGAGGAGAAAAGTCTTCAGAGCCCTTCTTAAGAAGGACCTCGAGTATCCTCTGTCCCTCAGGGCCCTGAACAGAATTTTGGTTGCTTCCATAAAACAGGAATGTTCTGTGCATATCCTGTGAAATCTGAGTAATTGAGATTTCACTATCCCTTTAAATGTATGTTTAGGATGGAAGCTGTGTTTGTGCAGTAAGGAATGCGTGTCCGTTTCTTTGAAATACACTCTAAAGTCTAGCTGTCCTGTCTCTTCAAATTTCTGTCCCTTATATGACACCACATCTAGAAAGTTGACCTCTGTGGGGTCAATTGTATATTTAATTGTAATAGATCTCTGATGGGCATTCAAGTGTTCTGCAAAGTCCTTAAAATCATCCATGGAGTAAGACCACACTCCCCATATGTCATCCAGAAATCTAAAGTAATGCAGAGGCCTTTTTGTGCACGAACCCAGAGCCGATTGTTCCCATCTCGCCATGAAGATGTTGGCGTAGGAAGGGGCAAACTTTTTGCCCATGGCTGTGCCTTTAACTTGCAAATAATATTTAGAATTAAATTCAAAGTCATTTTTAGTTAGGTTTATATCTAATAATTTTAAAATATAATCATCAGGCCTTTTTGGGTCTGGATATTGGAGCATGCACTCCTGGACCGCCTGGAGGCCTGCTTCAGTTTCTATGTTCGTATATAAGCTGTCAATATCTATGGTGAACAAAAAGGCTCCTCTGGGAATACTGATATCTTTAACTTTCTGGATGAAGTCATAAGTGTCCTTCAGATAGCTCGGGTGTTTCTGAGAGATGGGGTTCAGATAATACTCGATGTACTCAGCTGTCTGATAAGTTTCACTGTTGCAATCAGACACTATGGGTCTGCCGGGTGGAATCTCGTGTGGAATACTCCATTTTTCAGGCTCCTTGTGAATCTTAGGCAATAAATAAAATCTTCTCATTCGAGGAGTGCCACTGCCGCTTAAATAATCCCTCTGTTTTGAGTTAATGATGCCCTTGTCATACATCTGTTCTAAGATTTTTCTAACCTGTTTCATGGTTTCAAAATAAATGGGTTCTTCTAAGGGTTTGTAGTGGTCACTGATGTTTAATTGTCTCTCTCCCTCCCAGACATATTGCTCTCTGTCCATGATGACAATGGCATTTCCCTTGTCAGCAGGTTTAATCACAATTTCTCTGAGGTTTTTTAGTGTGTTCAAGGCCCTCAGTTCCTCCCTCTGGAGGTTGGGCCTTGGTTTCAAGCTCCAATTCAAGTTCTTATAAGCATACTCATCAGCTGTGATCAGCTGGCCTACTTGTTTGGGAAGTCTGCTCAAGGCCGGAGTCCAATCTGAATTGTGTGTGAAAGGTAATCTTTGTTTTTTAATCTTTTTACCCTCAAAATAAACCTCTAATTTTATTCTTCTATGAAATTTTTGTAAATCCAGTCTAAGTTGATGTTTAAAATCTTTCATCTTTTGAACAGACGGAATAAATGTGAGGCCTTTCATGAGCAGGGATGACTGTGAGGGAGAGAGAGTAAAGTGTTTGGAAAGATTCACAACAAGCCTGTGTGCACCCTTTCTCGGGTGTTCACTCACTACAAGTTTAAATATCGTGCCCAGTGTTCCAACATGTTCCTGGCTGTCTCTGCAGTCCAGTGCAGGCCGTCACTCTCTACCTGAAACCGATCCTCTGGCAGGAGGGGGATGAAGGAATAATTTTCCTCTATGTAATTGTTTAATTCATCTAAAAATATTTTTTCTCCTTCTGGGAGAGATTGGGGGATATTGATCAGGGGGATCCACAGTTGGGCCTCTGGCAGTCTCTCTTGTGCCACCTGACTCAATCTGGCACACTCTCTCATCGCTGAGATGCGTAATCTTTGTGTGCGGTTATTCAGGCCGAATGCCAAGACTATTTTTTCTACTTGTGTGTCTACTGTAGCTTTTTCTATCAGATTGGCAGCGTGCTGCAATTTAGCCCCTGGAAAACTGTCAATCTGTAAATCAGGAATGTCAAAAGCGGGAATCCTGCTCAAATTGGAGTCCCCGATGACCACGTGTTTCTCTTTGAGTGCCAGTTTCCACTCATTGAACTTCTTGTTAGTTCTAAGGTGCGTGTACGGCCTACGTAGTGCCCTTTGACCTTGAGTGTCGGCTACAGAGGTTTCAACTGTTTTACTCATTTTCTCTGCTTGTCTGTTTTTTTCTGTTTCAGAGATAATGTTTTCCATTTTTTTGGAAGTTTCCCCCCTCTCTGTCTCCTGAGGAGCCCCTGGTTGAAGAGATGTCACAGAATATTCTGAAAAATCAAAGTCTGAGAGATTTGGTGACCCTGACGGATTTTGGAAGATCTGGGCACTCTCAGCTGTGTCCCTTAGAGGATTTACTCTATGTACTGCATTGGCTACAATGGGGACCAGAGAAGGCAGGCCTGTGGTTATCGGGGCCTCAGCCTCAGAGGGGGCAAAAGGAGAGAAAAGTTCCTGTGACAGCTGACCCGTAAACTCATCTAAATCATCCAGTCTGTCACCCTGTGCAGGAGTTAACTGATCCTCCTCCTCATCATCATCATCAAAACTCACTAAGAGATTTTTCTCAGCTTGTTCTGTAACGACTGGTGGAGTTTTTGGTCTCTGTTCTGTCAGGTGTTTTTTCTTTTCTGGTCTTTTCCCCTTAGGAGACTGTATAGGGGCCTGTATAGGGGCCTGTATAGGGGCCTGTACAGGAGGGTTCAGAGGTGGAAAATCATCTCCCAGAAGCCAGTCGTTCCTCATAGGAGACCAGCCTGACATTAAAGTGGGCGATGTTTGTATCTGGATGTGTGTGACCCCTGTCTTAGGTCTGACGACCCCTGTGTTGACCGTTTCTGTCCCCTGCTGAGCTGAGGCTAGATCTGCACCACTAACCACCTGAGCAAATGTTCTGTTGCTACTGGTTTCAGAATTCGATGGTACTCTAGACCCAGATGGAGTCCCAGAACGCAATTCGGTCAGGACCAAAGTTTCGGCCTGCTGAATTGCCCTCTGGGAGATCCTTTTGCCAAAATTTCTCATCGCCCATTTGACAGCGATCTCAAAAGCGTGTAACCAGTCTTTTCTCTGTGTCTCTCCCCGTAAGATCCCCAGTGTGTGCTTTATGATATCCTCATAATGTTGCTGTAACACCAACTGTGTCGTAAACGCCCAGTTCTTTGCATTACCCTCCAGCAATTCTTTTGTGGACATTGTGGGGGCAAAGGGTTTGATCACACTTTTAAGAAGCTCTGTTAACCTTTTAAGAGTGACAGGCTGGTTATCTTCTATCCGTGTGTCAATATTACTGAGGTGATGGACAGATCTGATCAGATGATACATATTCTTAATAATTCTCCGAAAAGTGGGAGAAGCAGGAGAGTATTCTGTATTTTTTTGTGAATCAAAGTGAGTTTTTTGGCCCATTCTTTTTTTCTGGTGAACATATTTTTGTGCAAACTGGCCATTCTCACGTCTCCTGTTCTTTTCTACATTACGAGGAGAATTTTGTGTGTTTCTGTATCTCTGGTCAGTAAACCTGTTCTGTTCAGTGGGGTAAAAAATCCTATTTTCCCCAAAAGTCACTCTCTTTTGTTTGGGTTTAAATCCCCGATTTAAAGGGCGTCGATCACGTGACTGACGACGGAAAGGATTTACAGTATTCTCCGATCGAGTTTCATTCTGTACTCTGTTACTGTAACCCGCGAGTGATTCTCCGTGTCTGATGACCTCATATGGGAAGTCACGAGATCGCTCGACAAAATAATCGTCCCTCATAAATCGTCCCCGTCTGGGGAAATCCCTGTTATCTGTGTGAGGGATCAGACGCGCTCGAGGGGTCGTGAAACGACCCTTGTTCTGAAAAACGAACACCATCCTTATTTTACTGAACGATCAAATCCACAACTGTGTATTCTTTTAATCTTTTATTCTATTTCTGAAAATTTAAAAAAATGTTTTTTTGTCCTTTTATATTTTTTTAACTTTTTTTTGGATTTTCTTGTGTTTTTTTAACAATAAAGAGATAAACCAACTTTTTTTGGATTTTGTAGTGTTTTTTTTAACAGTATGAAATGAACCAGATGTGTGATTTTATATGAAATCAAAAGAAAAAAGATCAAAGGATCAAAATAAAATTTCAAAATAATGGAAAAAAACAAAAATATATTTTCTTTTAGGGAAATAAATGTTTCTGTGTTCAAGCCTATATCGCGACGTTTCGATACTTTGATGTATCTTCTTCAGGCAGGCTTGAACTTTTAAATTTTCTGTTTTATCTCGAGATACAAAATAACCGTTTTACTAAATCACCAACCAAGATGTTACTGCAAGCAGTGCAACAATCCTTCTGACTCGGACTGCGTTCCGTTAGGTATATCAAAGCCAGTCGATGACGTCATCGGCACGCCATCCTCCAATCCCTTCAAACCAATACAAAATTCAAACCAAACAAGCACACGATGCATTTTTCAAATTTGAATTATGTACGTTGCATTTTTTATTTTTATTTATTTTTAGTCGAAGCATGTTGCTTTTTTTATATAGAGAAATTTTTTTTCTTTGCTTTTTTCAAATTTAAACGATGCTCTTTGCCTCTTTCAATTTGAAAAATGCAGCTCCTCAGTCTGCATGTAACAAAGAAAACAATGCATCCCTCGAATGTGCTCCAAGTAGCCATAAATAATGTTTTTTAATCATTTATGACTATTAAAGCCCTCTAGTGCCTCATAATATATGTATTTTTATTTATTGTATATTTATGTATATTCAGTTCTGTTTCTGTATGTTTTTCACAATCATCTCTTTCTGTTTTATAGATAGATACTGAAAAAAATATATTCTAGTGCCCATGAAGTATTTATAATTTTATCTTTATGCTTTTTTATGCTTTTTATATTTGTATTATATTTATCCTCGTGTGTCTTTCTAAGTAATCCATGAAAACCATGAATTCTAGTGCCCATGAAGTATGTATTCATATTTTAATTTTTTAATATGTATTAGGGTGTATATTTATTTATTTTAATAATAATAATAAAAAATAAGAACATATGAAAGCCCATAAAGTGTGGTTCCGCTGAGTACCCACTAGAGGTCATGAGAAGAGAGGGCCCAGAGAGGGAGGCTCAGGCTGGGTTAGGAAAAAGGAGAGTTTTCCCAGGATAGGACCCTGAGGGTCCCACTCTGGGTTGTGCACGGTCCATCCCTCCACTGGTCACCCCCAAATCACATACAGACCAAGAGAGGTCACAGCAGGCCAACTGTTAAGGGCTGTTCATAGGGCTATTGAGGCCAGGGCTATTCAGTTTAGGTCTGGTTAAGTTTAGGTTTGTGCAGGATGGGTCTGTAAAATCCAGGTATGAATCCTGGGGTGTCTGGTAAGTTTTAGGTTTTGGGTATGGTGGGTTGGTTAGGTTTAGGTTGTGTTATGGTTAGTCGGTTAGGTTTAGGTTTGGGTTAAGGTCAGGTAGATCTCCTAAGTCTCATTAAGACCTCTTGGGAATTTTGTATCAAGTCTCATGATCCATAATCTTTCATATTTGAGTCTATCACACAACGACCAGAATGGGTCAGATTGAAGTCCAGTCACCCTGAAGGCCTCAAGGCCGTGGGTGAGGAAGTGCTGGACTACGTGTCTACGTTTCTCTATTTTATTTTTTATGTTGTGTGTGTGCTGATAGACTCGGACCTTTAAAGCATTTTTTGTCTGGCCTACATATTGTTTGGAACACTTTGTACAATAAATCAAATAAATACAGTTCTCTGTTACTGGAGTGAGATGCTGTGAGATCTGAAAGACTTGTTTTGTTGAACGATTGAATACCCATTTTTTCTGATCAAAGTATTTACAGAGTGACTTTTTCTTCTGTGGTGCCATAGGTCTGAGTTTGCTATTTACTAGAACGTCTGATAAATTTGTATTTCTCCTATAGGCAGCTATTTGTTTGTGTTTCTGCAAGAAGGGAGTGTTTTCAAAGAACCTTTCAAAATTAGACTTAGATGCACGGTTTAATTGTTTGCTCATTAGCGAGAAATTGGACACTAATGGAATAATTTTGTTCTTTTCACCCTCTTTAGGGTCCCTTGGAGTCCCGGGGAGGAGAAAAGTCTTCAGAGCCCTTCTTAAGAAGGACCTCGAGTATCCTCTGTCCCTCAGGGCCCTGAACAGAATTTTGGTTGCTTCCATAAAACAGGAATGTTCTGTGCATATCCTGTGAAATCTGAGTAATTGAGATTTCACTATCCCTTTAAATGTATGTTTAGGATGGAAGCTGTGTTTGTGCAGTAAGGAATGCGTGTCCGTTTCTTTGAAATACACTCTAAAGTCTAGCTGTCCTGTCTCTTCAAATTTCTGTCCCTTATATGACACCACATCTAGAAAGTTGACCTCTGTGGGGTCAATTGTATATTTAATTGTAATAGATCTCTGATGGGCATTCAAGTGTTCTGCAAAGTCCTTAAAATCATCCATGGAGTAAGACCACACTCCCCATATGTCATCCAGAAATCTAAAGTAATGCAGAGGCCTTTTTGTGCACGAACCCAGAGCCGATTGTTCCCATCTCGCCATGAAGATGTTGGCGTAGGAAGGGGCAAACTTTTTGCCCATGGCTGTGCCTTTAACTTGCAAATAATATTTAGAATTAAATTCAAAGTCATTTTTAGTTAGGTTTATATCTAATAATTTTAAAATATAATCATCAGGCCTTTTTGGGTCTGGATATTGGAGCATGCACTCCTGGACCGCCTGGAGGCCTGCTTCAGTTTCTATGTTCGTATATAAGCTGTCAATATCTATGGTGAACAAAAAGGCTCCTCTGGGAATACTGATATCTTTAACTTTCTGGATGAAGTCATAAGTGTCCTTCAGATAGCTCGGGTGTTTCTGAGAGATGGGGTTCAGATAATACTCGATGTACTCAGCTGTCTGATAAGTTTCACTGTTGCAATCAGACACTATGGGTCTGCCGGGTGGAATCTCGTGTGGAATACTCCATTTTTCAGGCTCCTTGTGAATCTTAGGCAATAAATAAAATCTTCTCATTCGAGGAGTGCCACTGCCGCTTAAATAATCCCTCTGTTTTGAGTTAATGATGCCCTTGTCATACATCTGTTCTAAGATTTTTCTAACCTGTTTCATGGTTTCAAAATAAATGGGTTCTTCTAAGGGTTTGTAGTGGTCACTGATGTTTAATTGTCTCTCTCCCTCCCAGACATATTGCTCTCTGTCCATGATGACAATGGCATTTCCCTTGTCAGCAGGTTTAATCACAATTTCTCTGAGGTTTTTTAGTGTGTTCAAGGCCCTCAGTTCCTCCCTCTGGAGGTTGGGCCTTGGTTTCAAGCTCCAATTCAAGTTCTTATAAGCATACTCATCAGCTGTGATCAGCTGGCCTACTTGTTTGGGAAGTCTGCTCAAGGCCGGAGTCCAATCTGAATTGTGTGTGAAAGGTAATCTTTGTTTTTTAATCTTTTTACCCTCAAAATAAACCTCTAATTTTATTCTTCTATGAAATTTTTGTAAATCCAGTCTAAGTTGATGTTTAAAATCTTTCATCTTTTGAACAGACGGAATAAATGTGAGGCCTTTCATGAGCAGGGATGACTGTGAGGGAGAGAGAGTAAAGTGTTTGGAAAGATTCACAACAAGCCTGTGTGCACCCTTTCTCGGGTGTTCACTCACTACAAGTTTAAATATCGTGCCCAGTGTTCCAACATGTTCCTGGCTGTCTCTGCAGTCCAGTGCAGGCCGTCACTCTCTACCTGAAACCGATCCTCTGGCAGGAGGGGGATGAAGGAATAATTTTCCTCTATGTAATTGTTTAATTCATCTAAAAATATTTTTTCTCCTTCTGGGAGAGATTGGGGGATATTGATCAGGGGGATCCACAGTTGGGCCTCTGGCAGTCTCTCTTGTGCCACCTGACTCAATCTGGCACACTCTCTCATCGCTGAGATGCGTAATCTTTGTGTGCGGTTATTCAGGCCGAATGCCAAGACTATTTTTTCTACTTGTGTGTCTACTGTAGCTTTTTCTATCAGATTGGCAGCGTGCTGCAATTTAGCCCCTGGAAAACTGTCAATCTGTAAATCAGGAATGTCAAAAGCGGGAATCCTGCTCAAATTGGAGTCCCCGATGACCACGTGTTTCTCTTTGAGTGCCAGTTTCCACTCATTGAACTTCTTGTTAGTTCTAAGGTGCGTGTACGGCCTACGTAGTGCCCTTTGACCTTGAGTGTCGGCTACAGAGGTTTCAACTGTTTTACTCATTTTCTCTGCTTGTCTGTTTTTTTCTGTTTCAGAGATAATGTTTTCCATTTTTTTGGAAGTTTCCCCCCTCTCTGTCTCCTGAGGAGCCCCTGGTTGAAGAGATGTCACAGAATATTCTGAAAAATCAAAGTCTGAGAGATTTGGTGACCCTGACGGATTTTGGAAGATCTGGGCACTCTCAGCTGTGTCCCTTAGAGGATTTACTCTATGTACTGCATTGGCTACAATGGGGACCAGAGAAGGCAGGCCTGTGGTTATCGGGGCCTCAGCCTCAGAGGGGGCAAAAGGAGAGAAAAGTTCCTGTGACAGCTGACCCGTAAACTCATCTAAATCATCCAGTCTGTCACCCTGTGCAGGAGTTAACTGATCCTCCTCCTCATCATCATCATCAAAACTCACTAAGAGATTTTTCTCAGCTTGTTCTGTAACGACTGGTGGAGTTTTTGGTCTCTGTTCTGTAAGGTGTTTTTTCTTTTCTGGTCTTTTCCCCTTAGGAGACTGTATAGGGGCCTGTATAGGGGCCTGTATAGGGGCCTGTACAGGAGGGTTCAGAGGTGGAAAATCATCTCCCAGAAGCCAGTCGTTCCTCATAGGAGACCAGCCTGACATTAAAGTGGGCGATGTTTGTATCTGGATGTGTGTGACCCCTGTCTTAGGTCTGACGACCCCTGTGTTGACCGTTTCTGTCCCCTGCTGAGCTGAGGCTAGATCTGCACCACTAACCACCTGAGCAAATGTTCTGTTGCTACTGGTTTCAGAATTCGATGGTACTCTAGACCCAGATGGAGTCCCAGAACGCAATTCGGTCAGGACCAAAGTTTCGGCCTGCTGAATTGCCCTCTGGGAGATCCTTTTGCCAAAATTTCTCATCGCCCATTTGACAGCGATCTCAAAAGCGTGTAACCAGTCTTTTCTCTGTGTCTCTCCCCGTAAGATCCCCAGTGTGTGCTTTATGATATCCTCATAATGTTGCTGTAACACCAACTGTGTCGTAAACGCCCAGTTCTTTGCATTACCCTCCAGCAATTCTTTTGTGGACATTGTGGGGGCAAAGGGTTTGATCACACTTTTAAGAAGCTCTGTTAACCTTTTAAGAGTGACAGGCTGGTTATCTTCTATCCGTGTGTCAATATTACTGAGGTGATGGACAGATCTGATCAGATGATACATATTCTTAATAATTCTCCGAAAAGTGGGAGAAGCAGGAGAGTATTCTGTATTTTTTTGTGAATCAAAGTGAGTTTTTTGGCCCATTCTTTTTTTCTGGTGAACATATTTTTGTGCAAACTGGCCATTCTCACGTCTCCTGTTCTTTTCTACATTACGAGGAGAATTTTGTGTGTTTCTGTATCTCTGGTCAGTAAACCTGTTCTGTTCAGTGGGGTAAAAAATCCTATTTTCCCCAAAAGTCACTCTCTTTTGTTTGGGTTTAAATCCCCGATTTAAAGGGCGTCGATCACGTGACTGACGACGGAAAGGATTTACAGTATTCTCCGATCGAGTTTCATTCTGTACTCTGTTACTGTAACCCGCGAGTGATTCTCCGTGTCTGATGACCTCATATGGGAAGTCACGAGATCGCTCGACAAAATAATCGTCCCTCATAAATCGTCCCCGTCTGGGGAAATCCCTGTTATCTGTGTGAGGGATCAGACGCGCTCGAGGGGTCGTGAAACGACCCTTGTTCTGAAAAACGAACACCATCCTTATTTTACTGAACGATCAAATCCACAACTGTGTATTCTTTTAATCTTTTATTCTATTTCTGAAAATTTAAAAAAATGTTTTTTTGTCCTTTTATATTTTTTTAACTTTTTTTTGGATTTTCTTGTGTTTTTTTAACAATAAAGAGATAAACCAACTTTTTTTGGATTTTGTAGTGTTTTTTTTAACAGTATGAAATGAACCAGATGTGTGATTTTATATGAAATCAAAAGAAAAAAGATCAAAGGATCAAAATAAAATTTCAAAATAATGGAAAAAAACAAAAATATATTTTCTTTTAGGGAAATAAATGTTTCTGTGTTCAAGCCTATATCGCGACGTTTCGATACTTTGATGTATCTTCTTCAGGCAGGCTTGAACTTTTAAATTTTCTGTTTTATCTCGAGATACAAAATAACCGTTTTACTAAATCACCAACCAAGATGTTACTGCAAGCAGTGCAACAATCCTTCTGACTCGGACTGCGTTCCGTTAGGTATATCAAAGCCAGTCGATGACGTCATCGGCACGCCATCCTCCAATCCCTTCAAACCAATACAAAATTCAAACCAAACAAGCACACGATGCATTTTTCAAATTTGAATTATGTACGTTGCATTTTTTATTTTTATTTATTTTTAGTCGAAGCATGTTGCTTTTTTTATATAGAGAAATTTTTTTTCTTTGCTTTTTTCAAATTTAAACGATGCTCTTTGCCTCTTTCAATTTGAAAAATGCAGCTCCTCAGTCTGCATGTAACAAAGAAAACAATGCATCCCTCGAATGTGCTCCAAGTAGCCATAAATAATGTTTTTTAATCATTTATGACTATTAAAGCCCTCTAGTGCCTCATAATATATGTATTTTTATTTATTGTATATTTATGTATATTCAGTTCTGTTTCTGTATGTTTTTCACAATCATCTCTTTCTGTTTTATAGATAGATACTGAAAAAAATATATTCTAGTGCCCATGAAGTATTTATAATTTTATCTTTATGCTTTTTTATGCTTTTTATATTTGTATTATATTTATCCTCGTGTGTCTTTCTAAGTAATCCATGAAAACCATGAATTCTAGTGCCCATGAAGTATGTATTCATATTTTAATTTTTTAATATGTATTAGGGTGTATATTTATTTATTTTAATAATAATAATAAAAAATAAGAACATATGAAAGCCCATAAAGTGTGGTTCCGCTGAGTACCCACTAGAGGTCATGAGAAGAGAGGGCCCAGAGAGGGAGGCTCAGGCTGGGTTAGGAAAAAGGAGAGTTTTCCCAGGATAGGACCCTGAGGGTCCCACTCTGGGTTGTGCACGGTCCATCCCTCCACTGGTCACCCCCAAATCACATACAGACCAAGAGAGGTCACAGCAGGCCAACTGTTAAGGGCTGTTCATAGGGCTATTGAGGCCAGGGCTATTCAGTTTAGGTCTGGTTAAGTTTAGGTTTGTGCAGGATGGGTCTGTAAAATCCAGGTATGAATCCTGGGGTGTCTGGTAAGTTTTAGGTTTTGGGTATGGTGGGTTGGTTAGGTTTAGGTTGTGTTATGGTTAGTCGGTTAGGTTTAGGTTTGGGTTAAGGTCAGGTAGATCTCCTAAGTCTCATTAAGACCTCTTGGGAATTTTGTATCAAGTCTCATGATCCATAATCTTTCATATTTGAGTCTATCACACAACGACCAGAATGGGTCAGATTGAAGTCCAGTCACCCTGAAGGCCTCAAGGCCGTGGGTGAGGAAGTGCTGGACTACGTGTCTACGTTTCTCTATTTTATTTTTTATGTTGTGTGTGTGCTGATAGACTCGGACCTTTAAAGCATTTTTTGTCTGGCCTACATATTGTTTGGAACACTTTGTACAATAAATCAAATAAATACAGTTCTCTGTTACTGGAGTGAGATGCTGTGAGATCTGAAAGACTTGTTTTGTTGAACGATTGAATACCCATTTTTTCTGATCAAAGTATTTACAGAGTGACTTTTTCTTCTGTGGTGCCATAGGTCTGAGTTTGCTATTTACTAGAACGTCTGATAAATTTGTATTTCTCCTATAGGCAGCTATTTGTTTGTGTTTCTGCAAGAAGGGAGTGTTTTCAAAGAACCTTTCAAAATTAGACTTAGCTGCACGGTTTAATTGTTTGCTCATTAGCGAGAAATTGGACACTAATGGAATAATTTTGTTCTTTTCACCCTCTTTAGGGTCCCTTGGAGTCCCGGGGAGGAGAAAAGTCTTCAGAGCC
Source organism: Carassius gibelio (assembly GCF_023724105.1). NCBI lineage: Eukaryota > Metazoa > Chordata > Actinopteri > Cypriniformes > Cyprinidae > Carassius > Carassius gibelio. Next base: position 53,456,963 of record NC_068398.1, read on the forward strand.
CTTCTTAAGAAGGACCTCGAGTATCCTCTGTCCCTCAGGGCCCTGAACAGAATTTTGGTTGCTTCCATAAAACAGGAATGTTCTGTGCATATCCTGTGAAATCTGAGTAATTGAGATTTCACTATCCCTTTAAATGTATGTTTAGGATGGAAGCTGTGTTTGTGCAGTAAGGAATGCGTGTCCGTTTCTTTGAAATACACTCTAAAGTCTAGCTGTCCTGTCTCTTCAAATTTCTGTCCCTTATATGACACCACATCTAGAAAGTTGACCTCTGTGGGGTCAATTGTATATTTAATTGTAATAGATCTCTGATGGGCATTCAAGTGTTCTGCAAAGTCCTTAAAATCATCCATGGAGTAAGACCACACTCCCCATATGTCATCCAGAAATCTAAAGTAATGCAGAGGCCTTTTTGTGCACGAACCCAGAGCCGATTGTTCCCATCTCGCCATGAAGATGTTGGCGTAGGAAGGGGCAAACTTTTTGCCCATGGCTGTGCCTTTAACTTGCAAATAATATTTAGAATTAAATTCAAAGTCATTTTTAGTTAGGTTTATATCTAATAATTTTAAAATATAATCATCAGGCCTTTTTGGGTCTGGATATTGGAGCATGCACTCCTGGACCGCCTGGAGGCCTGCTTCAGTTTCTATGTTCGTATATAAGCTGTCAATATCTATGGTGAACAAAAAGGCTCCTCTGGGAATACTGATATCTTTAACTTTCTGGATGAAGTCATAAGTGTCCTTCAGATAGCTCGGGTGTTTCTGAGAGATGGGGTTCAGATAATACTCGATGTACTCAGCTGTCTGATAAGTTTCACTGTTGCAATCAGACACTATGGGTCTGCCGGGTGGAATCTCGTGTGGAATACTCCATTTTTCAGGCTCCTTGTGAATCTTAGGCAATAAATAAAATCTTCTCATTCGAGGAGTGCCACTGCCGCTTAAATAATCCCTCTGTTTTGAGTTAATGATGCCCTTGTCATACATCTGTTCTAAGATTTTTCTAACCTGTTTCATGGTTTCAAAATAAATGGGTTCTTCTAAGGGTTTGTAGTGGTCACTGATGTTTAATTGTCTCTCTCCCTCCCAGACATATTGCTCTCTGTCCATGATGACAATGGCATTTCCCTTGTCAGCAGGTTTAATCACAATTTCTCTGAGGTTTTTTAGTGTGTTCAAGGCCCTCAGTTCCTCCCTCTGGAGGTTGGGCCTTGGTTTCAAGCTCCAATTCAAGTTCTTATAAGCATACTCATCAGCTGTGATCAGCTGGCCTACTTGTTTGGGAAGTCTGCTCAAGGCCGGAGTCCAATCTGAATTGTGTGTGAAAGGTAATCTTTGTTTTTTAATCTTTTTACCCTCAAAATAAACCTCTAATTTTATTCTTCTATGAAATTTTTGTAAATCCAGTCTAAGTTGATGTTTAAAATCTTTCATCTTTTGAACAGACGGAATAAATGTGAGGCCTTTCATGAGCAGGGATGACTGTGAGGGAGAGAGAGTAAAGTGTTTGGAAAGATTCACAACAAGCCTGTGTGCACCCTTTCTCGGGTGTTCACTCACTACAAGTTTAAATATCGTGCCCAGTGTTCCAACATGTTCCTGGCTGTCTCTGCAGTCCAGTGCAGGCCGTCACTCTCTACCTGAAACCGATCCTCTGGCAGGAGGGGGATGAAGGAATAATTTTCCTCTATGTAATTGTTTAATTCATCTAAAAATATTTTTTCTCCTTCTGGGAGAGATTGGGGGATATTGATCAGGGGGATCCACAGTTGGGCCTCTGGCAG
>NC_068398.1:53459251-53486656 GCF_023724105.1 Carassius gibelio
GCTGTAAACTGACAATCTTGATCATTGAAGTCCTAACATTAGTTTTTGTGCATATAACTTCTAACACATTAAAAACTGTCTTACAGCATTGCAGAAAACATTGTACTTCATAAGGCATAAGCTTGTTTCAGTTTGGCAAGATTTGCACTGAATACTGAATGAAACAGCTTTATCTAATAGAGAGAAAAGCTTTTGAGCAGATTTGGGCTTGATTTCACTTCATTTCAACAGAAACACTATTTCAGCATTACTGGACTCAGAAAGCTGTAAACTGACAATCTTGATCATTGAAGTCCTAACATAAGTTTTTGTGCATATAACTTCTAACACATTAAAAGCTGTCTTACAGCATTGCAGAAAACATTGTACTTCATAAGACATAAGCTTGTTTCAGTTTGGCAAGATTTGCACTGAATACTGAATGAAACAGCTTTATCTAATAGAGAGAAAAGCTTTTGAGCAGATTTGGGCTTGATTTCACTTCATTTCAACAGAAACACTATTTCAGCATTACTGGACTCAGAAAGCTGTAAACTGACAATCTTGATCATTGAAGTCCTAACATTAGTTTTTGTGCATATAACTTCTAACACATTAAAAACTGTCTTACAGCATTGCAGAAAACATTGTACTTCATAAGACATAAGCTTGTTTCAGTTTGGCAAGATTTGCACTGAATACTGAATGAAACAGCTTTATCTAATAGAGAGAAAAGCTTTTGAGCAGATTTGGGCTTGATTTCACTTCATTTGAAGAGAAACACTATTTCAGCATTACTGGACTCAGAAAGCTGTAAACTGACAATCTTGATCATTGAAGTCCTAACATAAGTTTTTGTGCATATAACTTCTAACACATTAAAAACTGTCTTACAGCATTGCAGAAAACATTGTACTTCATAAGACATAAGCTTGTTTCAGTTTGGCAACATTTGCACTGAATATTGAATGAAACAGCTTTCTCTAATAGAGAGAAAAGCTTTTGAGCAGATTTGGGCTTGATTTCACTTCATTTGAACAGAAACACTATTTCAACATTACTGGACTCAGAAAGCTGTAAACTGACAATCTTGATCATTGCAGTCCTAACATTAGTTTTTGTGTATATAACTTCTAACACATTAAAAACTGTCTTACAGCATTGCAGAAAACATTTTATTTCATAAGACATAAGCATGTTTCAGTTTGGCAAGATTTGCACTGAATACTGAATGAAACAGCTTTCTCTAATAGAGAGAAAAGCTTTTGAGCAGATTTGGGCTTGATTTCACTTCATTTGAACAGAAACACTATTTCAGCATTACTGGACTCAGAAAGCTGTAAACTGACAATCTTGATCATTGAAGTCCTAACATTAGTTTTTGTGCATATAACTTCTAACACATTAAAAACTGTCTTACAGCATTGCAGAAAACATTGTACTTCATAAGACATAAGCTTGTTTCAGTTTGGCAAGATTTGCACTGAATACTGAATGAAACAGCTTTATCTAATAGAGAGAAAAGCTTTTGAGCAGATTTGGGCTTGATTTCACTTCATTTGAACAGAAACACTATTTCAGCATTACTGGACTCAGAAAGCTGTAAACTGACAATCTTGATCATTGAAGTCCTAACATTAGTTTTTGTGCATATAACTTCTAACACATTAAAAACTGTCTTACAGCATTGCAGAAAACATTGTACTTCATAAGGCATACGCTTGTTTCAGTTTGGCAAGATTTGCACTGAATATTGAATGAAACAGCTTTCTCTAATAGAGAGAAAAGCTTTTGAGCAGATTTGGGCTTGATTTCACTTCATTTGAACAGAAACACTATTTCAACATTACTGGACTCAGAAAGCTGTAAACTGACAATCTTGATCATTGCAGTCCTAACATTAGTTTTTGTGTATATAACTTCTAACACATTAAAAACTGTCTTACAGCATTGCAGAAAACATTTTATTTCATAAGACATAAGCATGTTTCAGTTTGGCAAGATTTGCACTGAATACTGAATGAAACAGCTTTCTCTAATAGAGAGAAAAGCTTTTGAGCAGATTTGGGCTTGATTTCACTTCATTTGAACAGAAACACTATTTCAGCATTACTGGACTCAGAAAGCTGTAAACTGACAATCTTGATCATTGAAGTCCTAACATTAGTTTTTGTGCATATAACTTCTAACACATTAAAAACTGTCTTACAGCATTGCAGAAAACATTGTACTTCATAAGGCATAAGCTTGTTTCAGTTTGGCAAGATTTGCACTGAATACTGAATGAAACAGCTTTATCTAATAGAGAGAAAAGCTTTTGAGCAGACTTGGGCTTGATTTCACTTCATTTCAACAGAAACACTATTTCAGCATTACTGGACTCAGAAAGCTGTAAACTGACAATCTTGATCATTGAAGTCCTAACATTAGTTTTTGTGCATATAACTTCTAACACATTAAAAACTGTCTTACAGCATTGCAGAAAACATTGTACTTCATAAGACATAAGCTTGTTTCAGTTTGGCAAGATTTGCACTGAATACTGAATGAAACAGCTTTATCTAATAGAGAGAAAAGCTTTTGAGCAGATTTGGGCTTGATTTCACTTCATTTGAACAGAAACACTATTTCAGCATTACTGGACTCAGAAAGCTGTAAACTGACAATCTTGATCATTGAAGTCCTAACATTAGTTTTTGTGCATATAACTTCTAACACATTAAAAACTGTCTTACAGCATTGCAGAAAACATTGTACTTCATAAGGCATAAGCTTGTTTCAGTTTGGCAAGATTTGCACTGAATACTGAATGAAACAGCTTTATCTAATAGAGAGAAAAGCTTTTGAGCAGATTTGGGCTTGATTTCACTTCATTTCAACAGAAACACTATTTCAGCATTACTGGACTCAGAAAGCTGTAAACTGACAATCTTGATCATTGAAGTCCTAACATAAGTTTTTGTGCATATAACTTCTAACACATTAAAAGCTGTCTTACAGCATTGCAGAAAACATTGTACTTCATAAGACATAAGCTTGTTTCAGTTTGGCAAGATTTGCACTGAATACTGAATGAAACAGCTTTATCTAATAGAGAGAAAAGCTTTTGAGCAGATTTGGGCTTGATTTCACTTCATTTCAACAGAAACACTATTTCAGCATTACTGGACTCAGAAAGCTGTAAACTGACAATCTTGATCATTGAAGTCCTAACATTAGTTTTTGTGCATATAACTTCTAACACATTAAAAACTGTCTTACAGCATTGCAGAAAACATTGTACTTCATAAGACATAAGCTTGTTTCAGTTTGGCAAGATTTGCACTGAATACTGAATGAAACAGCTTTATCTAATAGAGAGAAAAGCTTTTGAGCAGATTTGGGCTTGATTTCACTTCATTTGAACAGAAACACTATTTCAGCATTACTGGACTCAGAAAGCTGTAAACTGACAATCTTGATCATTGAAGTCCTAACATTAGTTTTTGTGCATATAACTTCTAACACATTCAAAACTGTCTTACAGCATTGCAGAAAACATTGTACTTCATAAGGCATAAGCTTGTTTCAGTTTGGCAAGATTTGCACTGAATATTGAATGAAACAGCTTTCTCTAATAGAGAGAAAAGCTTTTGAGCAGATTTGGGCTTGATTTCACTTCATTTCAACAGAAACACTATTTCAGCATTACTGGACTCAGAAAGCTGTAAACTGACAATCTTGATCATTGAAGTCCTAACATAAGGTTTTGTGCATATAACTTCTAACACATTAAAAACTGTCTTACAGCATTGCAGAAAACATTGTACTTCATAAGACATAAGCTTGTTTCAGTTTGGCAAGATTTGCACTGAATATTGAATGAAACAGCTTTATCTAATAGAGAGAAAAGCTTTTGAGCAGATTTGGGCTTGATTTCACTTCATTTGAACAGAAACACTATTGCAGCATTACTGGACTCAGAAAGCTGTAAACTGACAATCTTGATCATTGAAGTCCTAACATTAGTTTTTGTGCATATAACTTCTAACACATTAAAAACTGTCTTACAGCATTGCAGAAAACATTGTTGTTCATAAGGCACAAGCATCTTTCAGTTTGGCAAGATTTGCACTGAATATTGAATGAAACAGCTTTCTCTATTAGAGAGACAAGCTTTTGAGCAGATTTGGGCTTGATTTCACTTCATTTGAACAGATGCACTATTTCAACATTACTGGACTCAGAAAGCTGTAAACTGACAATCTTGATCATTGAAGTCCTAACATAAGTTTTTGTGCATATAACTTCTAACACATTAAAAACTGTCTTACAGCATTGCAGAAAACATTGTATTTCATAAGGCACAAGCATCTTTCAGTTTGGCAAGATTTGCACTGAATATTGAATGAAACAGCTTTCTCTATTAGAGAGAAAAGCTTTTGAGCAGATTTGGGCTTGATTTCACTTCATTTGAACAGAGGCACTATTTCAAGATTACTGGACTCAGAAAGCTGTAAACTGACAATCTTGATCATTGAAGTCCTAACATAAGTTTTTGTGCATATAACTTCTAACACATTAAAAACTGTCTTACAGCATTGCAGAAAACATTGTATTTCATAAGGCATAAGCATCTTTCAGTTTGGCAAGATTTGCACTGAATATTGAATGAAACAGCTTTCTCTAATAGAGAGAAAAGCTTTTGAGCAGATTTGGGCTTGATTTCACTTCATTTGAACAGAGGCACTATTTCAACATTACTGGACTCAGAAAGCTGTAAACTGACAATCTTGATCATTGAAGTCCTAACATAAGTTTTTGTGCATATAACTTCTAACACATTAAAAACTGTCTTACAGCATTGCAGAAAACATTGCATTTCATAAGGCATAAGCATCTTTCAGTTTGGCAAGATTTGCACTGAATACTGAATGAAACAGCTTTCTCTAATAGAGAGAAAAGCTTTTGAGCAGATTTGGGCTTGATTTCACTTCATTTGAACAGAAACACTATTTCAGCATTACTGGACTCAGAAAGCTGTAAACTGCCAATCTTGATCATTGAAGTTCTAACATTAGTTTTTGTGTATATAACTTCTAACACATTAAAAACTGTCTTACAGCATTGCAAAAAACATTTCATTTCATAAGACATAAGCTTGTTTCAGTTTGGCAAGATTTGCACTGAATACTCAATGAAACCGCATTCTCTATTAGAGAGAAAAGCTTTTGAGCAGATTTGGGCTTGATTTCACTTCATTTGAACAGAAACACTATTTCAGCATTACTGGACTCAGAAAGCTGTAAACTGACAATCTTGATCATTGAAGTCCTAACATAAGTTTTTGTGCATATAACTTCTAACACATTAAAAGCTGTCTTACAGCATTGCAGAAAACATTGTACTTCATAAGACATAAGCTTGTTTCAGTTTGGCAAGATTTGCACTGAATACTGAATGAAACAGCTTTATCTAATAGAGAGAAAAGCTTTTGAGCAGATTTGGGCTTGATTTCACTTCATTTCAACAGAAACACTATTTCAGCATTACTGGACTCAGAAAGCTGTAAACTGACAATCTTGATCATTGAAGTCCTAACATTAGTTTTTGTGCATATAACTTCTAACACATTAAAAACTGTCTTACAGCATTGCAGAAAACATTGTACTTCATAAGACATAAGCTTGTTTCAGTTTGGCAAGATTTGCACAGAATACTGAATGAAACAGCTTTATCTAATAGAGAGAAAAGCTTTTGAGCAGATTTGGGCTTGATTTCACTTCATTTGAACAGAAACACTATTTCAGCATTACTGGACTCAGAAAGCTGTAAACTGACAATCTTGATCATTGAAGTCCTAACATTAGTTTTTGTGCATATAACTTCTAACACATTAAAAACTGTCTTACAGCATTGCAGAAAACATTGTACTTCTTAAGACATAAGCTTGTTTCAGTTTGGCAAGATTTGCACTGAATACTGAATGAAACAGCTTTATCTAATAGAGAGAAAAGCTTTTGAGCAGATTTGGGCTTGATTTCACTTCATTTCAACAGAAACACTATTTCAGCATTACTGGACTCAGAAAGCTGTAAACTGACAATCTTGATCATTGAAGTCCTAACATAAGTTTTTGTGCATATAACTTCTAACACATTAAAAACTGTCTTACAGCATTGCAGAAAACATTGTACTTCATAAGACATAAGCTTGTTTCAGTTTGACAAGATTTGCACTGAATACTGAATGAAACAGCTTTATCTAATAGAGAGAAAAGCTTTTGAGCAGATTTGGGCTTGATTTCACTTCATTTGAACAGAAACACTATTTCAACATTACTGGACTCAGAAAGCTGTAAACTGACAATCTTGATCATTGCAGTCCTAACATTAGTTTTTGTGCATATCACTTCTAACACATTAAAAACTGTCTTGCAGCATTGCAGAAAACATTGTACTTCATAAGGCATACGCTTGTTTCAGTTTGGCAAGATTTGCACTGAATATTGAATGAAACAGCTTTCTCTAATAGAGAGAAAAGCTTTTGAGCAGATTTGGGCTTGATTTCACTTCATTTGAACAGAAACACTATTTCAACATTACTGGACTCAGAAAGCTGTAAACTGACAATCTTGATCATTGCAGTCCTAACATTAGTTTTTGTGTATATAACTTCTAACACATTAAAAACTGTCTTACAGCATTGCAGAAAACATTTTATTTCATAAGACATAAGCTTGTTTCAGTTTGGCAAGATTTGCTCTGAATACTGAATGAAACAGCTTTCTCTAATAGAGAGAAAAGCTTTTGAGCAGGTTTGGGCTTGATTTCACTTCATTTCAACAGAAACACTATTTCAGCATTACTGGACTCAGAAAGCTGTAAACTGACAATCTTGATCATTGAAGTCCTAACATTAGTTTTTTTGCATATAACTTCTAACACATTAAAAACTGTCTTACAGCATTGCAGAAAACATTGTACTTCATAAGACATAAGCTTGTTTCAGTTTGGCAAGATTTGCACTGAATACTGAATGAAACAGCTTTATCTAATAGAGAGAAAAGCTTTTGAGCAGATTTGGGCTTGATTTCACTTCATTTGAACAGAAACACTATTTCAGCATTACTGGACTCAGAAAGCTGTAAACTGACAATCTTGATCATTGAAGTCCTAACATAAGTTTTTGTGCATATAACTTCTAACACATTAAAAACTGTCTTACAGCATTGCAGAAAACATTGTACTTCATAAGGCATAAGCTTGTTTCAGTTTGGCAAGATTTGCACTGAATACTGAATGAAACAGCTTTATCTAATAGAGAGAAAAGCTTTTGAGCAGACTTGGGCTTGATTTCACTTCATTTCAACAGAAACACTATTTCAGCATTACTGGACTCAGAAAGCTGTAAACTGACAATCTTGATCATTGAAGTCCTAACATAAGTTTTTGTGCATATAACTTCTAACACATTAAAAACTGTCTTACAGCATTGCAGAAAACATTGTACTTCATAAGGCATAAGCTTGTTTCAGTTTGGCAAGATTTGCACTGAATACTGAATGAAACAGCTTTATCTAATAGAGAGAAAAGCTTTTGAGCAGATTTGGGCTTGATTTCACTTCATTTGAACAGAAACACTATTTCAGCATTACTGGACTCAGAAAGCTGTAAACTGACAATCTTGATCATTGAAGTCCTAACATAAGTTTTTGTGCATATAACTTCTAACACATTAAAAACTGTCTTACAGCATTGCAGAAAACATTGTACTTCATAAGCTTGTTTCAGTTTGGCAAGATTTGCACTGAATACTGAATGAAACAGCTTTATCTAATAGAGAGAAAAGCTTTTGAGCAGATTTGGGCTTGATTTCACTTCATTTGAACAGAAACACTATGTCAACATTACTGGACTCAGAACGCTGTAAACTGACAATCTTGATCATTGCAGTCCTAACATTAGTTTTTGTGCATATAACTTCTAACACATTAAAAACTGTCTTACAGCATTGCAGAAAACATTGTACTTCATAAGGCATACGCTTGTTTCAGTTTGGCAAGATTTGCACTGAATATTGAATGAAACAGCATTCTCTAATAGAGAGAAAAGCTTTTGAGCAGATTTGGGCTTGATTTCACTTCATTTGAACAGAAACACTATTTCAACATTACTGGACTCAGAAAGCTGTAAACTGACAATCTTGATCATTGCAGTCCTAACATTAGTTTTTGTGTATATAACTTCTAACACATTAAAAACTGTCTTACAGCATTGCAGAAAACATTGTACTTCATAAGACATAAGCTTGTTTCAGTTTGGCAAGATTTGCACTGAATACTGAATGAAACAGCTTTATCTAATAGAGAGAAAAGCTTTTGAGCAGATTTGGGCTTGATTTCACTTCATTTGAACAGAAACACTATTTCAACATTACTGGACTCAGAAAGCTGTAAACTGACAATCTTGATCATTGCAGTCCTAACATTAGTTTTTGTGCATATAACTTCTAACACATTAAAAACTGTCTTACAGCATTGCAGAAAACATTGTACTTCATAAGGCATACGCTTGTTTCAGTTTGGCAAGATTTGCACTGAATACTGAATGAAACAGCTTTCTCTAATAGAGAGAAAAGCTTTTGAGCAGACTTGGGCTTGATTTCACTTCATTTCAACAGAAACACTATTTCAACATTACTGGACTCAGAAAGCTGTAAACTGACAATCTTGATCATTGCAGTCCTAACATTAGTTTTTGTGCATATAACTTCTAACACATTAAAAACTGTCTTACAGCATTGCAGAAAACATTGTACTTCATAAGGCAAAAGCTTGTTTCAGTTTGGCAAGATTTGCACTGAATACTGAATGAAACAGCTTTATCTAATAGAGAGAAAAGCTTTTGAGCAGATTTGGGCTTGATTTCACTTCATTTCAACAGAAACACTATTTCAGCATTACTGGACTCAGAAAGCTGTAAACTGACAATCTTGATCATTGAAGTCCTAACATAAGTTTTTGTGCATATAACTTCTAACACATTAAAAGCTGTCTTACAGCATTGCAGAAAACATTGTACTTCATAAGACATAAGCTTGTTTCAGTTTGGCAAGATTTGCACTGAATACTGAATGAAACAGCTTTATCTAATAGAGAGAAAAGCTTTTGAGCAGATTTGGGCTTGATTTCACTTCATTTCAACAGAAACACTATTTCAGCATTACTGGACTCAGAAAGCTGTAAACTGACAATCTTGATCATTGAAGTCCTAACATATGTTTTTGTGCATATAACTTCTAACACATTAAAAACTGTCTTACAGCATTGCAGAAAACATTGTACTTCATAAGACATAAGCTTGTTTCAGTTTGGCAAGATTTGCACTGAATACTGAATGAAACAGCTTTATCTAATAGAGAGAAAAGCTTTTGAGCAGATTTGGGCTTGATTTCACTTCATTTGAACAGAAACACTATTTCAACATTACTGGACTCAGAAAGCTGTAAACTGACAATCTTGATCATTGCAGTCCTAACATTAGTTTTTGTGCATATAACTTCTAACACATTAAAAACTGTCTTACAGCATTGCAGAAAACATTGTACTTCATAAGGCATACGCTTGTTTCAGTTTGGCAAGATTTGCACTGAATATTGAATGAAACAGCATTCTCTAATAGAGAGAAAAGCTTTTGAGCAGATTTGGGCTTGATTTCACTTCATTTGAACAGAAACACTATTTCAACATTACTGGACTCAGAAAGCTGTAAACTGACAATCTTGATCATTGCAGTCCTAACATTAGTTTTTGTGTATATAACTTCTAACACATTAAAAACTGTCTTACAGCATTGCAGAAAACATTTTATTTCATAAGACATAAGCATGTTTCAGTTTGGCAAGATTTGCACTGAATACTGAATGAAACAGCTTTCTCTAATAGAGAGAAAAGCTTTTGAGCAGATTTGGGCTTGATTTCACTTCATTTGAACAGAAACACTATTTCAGCATTACTGGACTCAGAAAGCTGTAAACTGACAATCTTGATCATTGAAGTCCTAACATAAGTTTTTGTGCATATAACTTCTAACACATTAAAAACTGTCTTACAGCATTGCAGAAAACATTGTACTTCATAAGGCATAAGCTTGTTTCAGTTTGGCAAGATTTGCACTGAATACTGAATGAAACAGCTTTATCTAATAGAGAGAAAAGCTTTTGAGCAGACTTTGGGCTTGATTTCACTTCATTTCAACAGAAACACTATTTCAGCATTACTGGACTCAGAAAGCTGTAAACTGACAATCTTGATCATTGAAGTCCTAACATAAGTTTTTGTGCATATAACTTCTAACACATTAAAAACTGTCTTACACCATTGCAGAAAACATTGTACTTCATAAGGCATAAGCTTGTTTCAGTTTGGCAAGATTTGCACTGAATATTGAATGAAACAGCTTTCTCTAATAGAGAGAAAAGCTTTTGAGCAGATTTGGGCTTGATTTCACTTCATTTGAACAGAAACACTATTTCAACATTACTGGACTCAGAAAGCTGTAAACTGCCAATCTTGATCATTGAAGTTCTAACATTAGTTTTTGTGTATATAACTTCTAACACATTAAAAACTGTCTTACAGCATTGCAGAAAACATTGTACTTCATAAGGCATAAGCTTGTTTCAGTTTGGCAAGATTTGCATTGAATACTGAATGAAACAGCTTTATCTAATAGAGAGAAAAGCTTTTGAGCAGACTTGGGCTTGATTTCACTTCATTTCAACAGAAACACTATTTCAGCATTACTGGACTCAGAAAGCTGTAAACTGACAATCTTGATCATTGAAGTCCTAACATAAGTTTTTGTGCATATAACTTCTAACACATTAAAAACTGTCTTACAGCATTGCAGAAAACATTGTACTTCATAAGACATAAGCTTGTTTCAGTTTGGCAAGATTTGCACTGAATACTGAATGAAACAGCTTTATCTAATAGAGAGAAAAGCTTTTGAGCAGATTTGGGCTTGATTTCACTTCATTTGAACAGAAACACTATTTCAGCATTACTGGACTCAGAAAGCTGTAAACTGACAATCTTGATCATTGAAGTCCTAACATAAGTTTTTGTGCATATAACTTCTAACACATTAAAAACTGTCTTATAGCATTGCAGAAAACATTGTACTTCATAAGGCATAAGCTTGTTTCAGTTTGGCAAGATTTGCACTGAATATTAAATGAAACAGCTTTCTCTAATAGAGAGAAAAGCTTTTGAGCAGATTTGGGCTTGATTTCACTTCATTTCAACAGAAACACTATTTCAGCATTACTGGACTCAGAAAGCTGTAAACTGACAATCTTGATCATTGAAGTCCTAACATAAGTTTTTGTGCATATAACTTCTAACACATTAAAAACTGTCTTACAGCATTGCAGAAAACATTGTACTTCATAAGGCATAAGCTTGTTTCAGTTTGGCAAGATTTGCACTGAATACTGAATGAAACAGCTTTATCTAATAGAGAGAAAAGCTTTTGAGCAGACTTGGGCTTGATTTCACTTCATTTCAACAGAAACACTATTTCAGCATTACTTGACTCAGAAAGCTGTAAACTGACAATCTTGATCATTGAAGTCCTAACATTAGTTTTTGTGCATATAACTTCTAACACATTAAAAACTGTCTTACAGCATTGCAGAAAACATTGTACTTCATAAGACATAAGCTTGTTTCAGTTTGGCAAGATTTGCACTGAATACTGAATGAAACAGCTTTATCTAATAGAGAGAAAAGCTTTTGAGCAGATTTGGGCTTGATTTCACTTCATTTCAACAGAAACACTATTTCAGCATTACTGGACTCAGAAAGCTGTAAACTGACAATCTTGATCATTGAAGTCCTAACATAAGGTTTTGTGCATATAACTTCTAACACATTAAAAACTGTCTTACAGCATTGCAGAAAACATTGTACTTCATAAGACATAAGCTTGTTTCAGTTTGGCAAGATTTGCACTGAATATTGAATGAAACAGCTTTCTCTAATAGAGAGAAAAGCTTTTGAGCAGATTTGGGCTTGATTTCACTTCATTTGAACAGAAACACTATTTCAACATTACTGGACTCAGAAAGCTGTAAACTGACAATCTTGATCATTGAAGTCCTAACATTAGTTTTTGTGCATATAACTTCTAACACATTAAAAGCTGTCTTACAGCATTGCAGAAAACATTGTACTTCATAAGGCTTGTTTCAGTTTGGCAAGATTTGCACTGAATATTGAATGAAACAGCTTTCTCTAATAGAGAGAAAAGCTTTTGAGCAGATTTGGGCTTGATTTCACTTCATTTCAACAGAAACACTATTTCAGCATTACTGGACTCAGAAAGCTGTAAACTGCCAATCTTGATCATTGAAGTTATAACATTAGTTTTTGTGTATATAACTTCTAACACATTAAAAACTGTCTTACAGCATTGCAAAAAACATTTCATTTCATAAGACATAAGCTTGTTTCAGTTTGGCAAGATTTGCACTGAATACTCAATGAAACCGCATTCTCTATTAGAGAGAAAAGCTTTTGAGCAGATTTGGGCTTGATTTCACTTCATTTGAACAGAAACACTATTTCAGCATTACTGGACTCAGAAAGCTGTAAACTGACAATCTTGATCATTGAAGTCCTAACATAAGTTTTTGTGCATATAACTTCTAACACATTAAAAGCTGTCTTACAGCATTGCAGAAAACATTGTACTTCATAAGACATAAGCTTGTTTCAGTTTGGCAAGATTTGCACTGAATACTGAATGAAACAGCTTTATCTAATAGAGAGAAAAGCTTTTGAGCAGATTTGGGCTTGATTTCACTTCATTTCAACAGAAACACTATTTCAGCATTACTGGACTCAGAAAGCTGTAAACTGACAATCTTGATCATTGAAGTCCTAACATAAGTTTTTGTGCATATAACTTCTAACACATTAAAAACTGTCTTACAGCATTGCAGAAAACATTGTACTTCATAAGACATAAGCTTGTTTCAGTTTGGCAAGATTTGCACTGAATACTGAATGAAACAGCTTTATCTAATAGAGAGAAAAGCTTTTGAGCAGATTTGGGCTTGATTTCACTTCATTTGAACAGAAACACTATTTCAACATTACTGGACTCAGAAAGCTGTAAACTGACAATCTTGATCATTGCAGTCCTAACATTAGTTTTTGTGCATATCACTTCTAACACATTAAAAACTGTCTTACAGCATTGCAGAAAACATTGTACTTCATAAGGCATACGCTTGTTTCAGTTTGGCAAGATTTGCACTGAATATTGAATGAAACAGCTTTCTCTAATAGAGAGAAAAGCTTTTGAGCAGATTTGGGCTTGATTTCACTTCATTTGAACAGAAACACTATTTCAACATTACTGGACTCAGAAAGCTGTAAACTGACAATCTTGATCATTGCAGTCCTAACATTAGTTTTTGTGTATATAACTTCTAACACATTAAAAACTGTCTTACAGCATTGCAGAAAACATTTTATTTCATAAGACATAAGCATGTTTCAGTTTGGCAAGATTTGCACTGAATACTGAATGAAACAGCTTTCTCTAATAGAGAGAAAAGCTTTTGAGCAGATTTGGGCTTGATTTCACTTCATTTGAACAGAAACACTATTTCAGCATTACTGGACTCAGAAAGCTGTAAACTGACAATCTTGATCATTGAAGTCCTAACATAAGTTTTTGTGCATATAACTTCTAACACATTAAAAACTGTCTTACAGCATTGCAGAAAACATTGTACTTCATAAGGCATAAGCTTGTTTCAGTTTGGCAAGATTTGCACTGAATACTGAATGAAACAGCTTTATCTAATAGAGAGAATAGCTTTTGAGCAGACTTGGGCTTGATTTCACTTCATTTCAACAGAAACACTATTTCAGCATTACTGGACTCAGAAAGCTGTAAACTGACAATCTTGATCATTGAAGTCCTAACATTAGTTTTTGTGCATATAACTTCTAACACATTAAAAACTGTCTTACAGCATTGCAGAAAACATTGTACTTCATAAGACATAAGCTTGTTTCAGTTTGGCAAGATTTGCACTGAATACTGAATGAAACAGCTTTATCTAATAGAGAGAAAAGCTTTTGAGCAGATTTGGGCTTGATTTCACTTCATTTCAACAGAAACACTATTTCAGCATTACTGGACTCAGAAAGCTGTAAACTGACAATCTTGATCATTGAAGTTCTAACATAAGTTTTTGTGCATATAACTTCTAACACATTAAAAACTGTCTTACAGCATTGCAGAAAACATTGTACTTCATAAGGCATAAGCTTGTTTCAGTTTGGCAAGATTTGCACTGAATACTGAATGAAACAGCTTTATCTAATAGAGAGAAAAGCTTTTGAGCAGATTTGGGCTTGATTTCACTTCATTTCAACAGAAACACTATTTCAGCATTACTGGACTCAGAAAGCTGTAAACTGACAATCTTGATCATTGAAGTCCTAACATAAGTTTTTGTGCATATAACTTCTAACACATTAAAAACTGTCTTACAGCATTGCAGAAAGCATTGTACTTCATAAGACATAAGCTTGTTTCAGTTTGGCAAGATTTGCACTGAATACTGAATGAAACAGCTTTATCTAATAGAGAGAAAAGCTTTTGAGCAGATTTGGGCTTGATTTCACTTCATTTCAACAGAAACACTATTTCAGCATTACTGGACTCAGAAAGCTGTAAACTGACAATCTTGATCATTGAAGTCCTAACATAAGTTTTTGTGCATATAACTTCTAACACATTAAAAACTGTCTTACAGCATTGCAGAAAACATTGTACTTCATAAGACATAAGCTTGTTTCAGTTTGGCAAGATTTGCACTGAATACTGAATGAAACAGCTTTATCTAATAGAGAGAAAAGCTTTTGAGCAGATTTGGGCTTGATTTCACTTCATTTGAACAGAAACACTATTTCAACATTACTGGACTCAGAAAGCTGTAAACTGACAATCTTGATCATTGCAGTCCTAACATTAGTTTTTGTGCATATCACTTCTAACACATTAAAAACTGTCTTACAGCATTGCAGAAAACATTGTACTTCATAAGGCATACGCTTGTTTCAGTTTGGCAAGATTTGCACTGAATATTGAATGAAACAGCTTTCTCTAATAGAGAGAAAAGCTTTTGAGCAGATTTGGGCTTGATTTCACTTCATTTGAACAGAAACACTATTTCAACATTACTGGACTCAGAAAGCTGTAAACTGACAATCTTGATCATTGCATTCCTAACATTAGTTTTTGTGTATATAACTTCTAACACATTAAAAACTGTCTTACAGCATTGCAGAAAACATTTTATTTCATAAGACATAAGCATGTTTCAGTTTGGCAAGATTTGCACTGAATACTGAATGAAACAGCTTTCTCTAATAGAGAGAAAAGCTTTTGAGCAGATTTGGGCTTGATTTCACTTCATTTGAACAGAAACACTATTTCAGCATTACTGGACTCAGAAAGCTGTAAACTGACAATCTTGATCATTGAAGTCCTAACATAAGTTTTTGTGCATATAACTTCTAACACATTAAAAACTGTCTTACAGCATTGCAGAAAACATTTTACTTCATAAGGCATAAGCTTGTTTCAGTTTGGCAAGATTTGCACTGAATACTGAATGAAACAGCTTTATCTAATAGAGAGAAAAGCTTTTGAGCAGACTTGGGCTTGATTTCACTTCATTTCAACAGAAACACTATTTCAGCATTACTGGACTCAGAAAGCTGTAAACTGACAATCTTGATCATTGAAGTCCTAACATTAGTTTTTGTGCATATAACTTCTAACACATTAAAAACTGTCTTACAGCATTGCAGAAAACATTGTACTTCATAAGACATAAGCTTGTTTCAGTTTGGCAAGATTTGCACTGAATACTGACTGAAACAGCTTTATCTAATAGAGAGAAAAGCTTTTGAGCAGATTTGGGCTTGATTTCACTTCATTTGAACAGAAACACTATTTCAACATTACTGGACTCAGAAAGCTGTAAACTGACAATCTTGATCATTGCAGTCCTAACATTAGTTTTTGTGTATATAACTTCTAACACATTAAAAACTGTCTTACAGCATTGCAGAAAACATTTTATTTCATAAGACATAAGCATGTTTCAGTTTGGCAAGATTTGCACTGAATACTGAATGAAACAGCTTTCTCTAATAGAGAGAAAAGCTTTTGAGCAGATTTGGGCTTGATTTCACTTCATTTGAACAGAAACACTATTTCAGCATTACTGGACTCAGAAAGCTGTAAACTGACAATCTTGATCATTGAAGTCCTAACATAAGTTTTTGTGCATATAACTTCTAACACATTAAAAACTGTCTTACAGCATTGCAGAAAACATTGTACTTCATAAGGCATAAGCTTGTTTCAGTTTGGCAAGATTTGCACTGAATACTGAATGAAACAGCTTTATCTAATAGAGAGAAAAGCTTTTGAGCAGACTTGGGCTTGATTTCACTTCATTTCAACAGAAACACTATTTCAGCATTACTGGACTCAGAAAGCTGTAAACTGACAATCTTGATCATTGAAGTCCTAACATTAGTTTTTGTGCATATAACTTCTAACACATTAAAAACTGTCTTACAGCATTGCAGAAAACATTGTACTTCATAAGACATAAGCTTGTTTCAGTTTGGCAAGATTTGCACTGAATACTGAATGAAACAGCTTTATCTAATAGAGAGAAAAGCTTTTGAGCAGATTTGGGCTTGATTTCACTTCATTTCAACAGAAACACTATTTCATCATTACTGGACTCAGAAAGCTGTAAACTGACAATCTTGATCATTGAAGTCCTAACATAAGTTTTTGTGCATATAACTTCTAACACATTAAAAACTGTCTTACAGCATTGCAGAAAACATTGTACTTCATAAGGCATAAGCTTGTTTCAGTTTGGCAAGATTTGCACTGAATACTGACTGAAACAGCTTTATCTAATAGAGAGAAAAGCTTTTGCGCAGATTTGGGCTTGATTTCACTTCATTTCAACAGAAACACTATTTCAGCATTACTGGACTCAGAAAGCTGTAAACTGACAATCTTGATCATTGAAGTCCTAACATAAGTTTTTGTGCATATAACTTCTAACACATTAAAAACTGTCTTACAGCATTGCAGAAAACATTGTACTTCATAAGGCATAAGCTTGTTTCAGTTTGGCAAGATTTGCACTGAATACTGAATGAAACAGCTTTATCTAACAGAGAGAAAAGCTTTTGAGCAGATTTGGGCTTGATTTCACTTCATTTGAACAGAAACACTATTTCAGCATTACTGGACTCAGAAAGCTGTAAACTGACAATCTTGATCATTGAAGTCCTAACATAAGTTTTTGTGCATATAACTTCTAACACATTAAAAACTGTCTTACAGCATTGCAGAAAACATTGTACTTCATAAGACATAAGCTTGTTTCAGTTTGGCAAGATTTGCACTGAATACTGAATGAAACAGCTTTATCTAATAGAGAGAAAAGCTTTTGAGCAGATTTGGGCTTGATTTCACTTCATTTCAACAGAAACACTATTTCAGCATTACTGGACTCAGAAAGCTGTAAACTGACAATCTTGATCATTGAAGTCCTAACATAAGTTTTTGTGCATATAACTTCTAACACATTAAAAACTGTCTTACAGCATTGCAGAAAACATTGTACTTCATAAGACATAAGCTTGTTTCAGTTTGGCAA
Organism: Carassius gibelio; assembly: GCF_023724105.1. Classification (NCBI taxonomy): domain Eukaryota; kingdom Metazoa; phylum Chordata; class Actinopteri; order Cypriniformes; family Cyprinidae; genus Carassius; species Carassius gibelio. The sequence continues at coordinate 53,477,000 of NC_068398.1, forward strand.
GATTTGCACTGAATACTGAATGAAACAGCTTTATCTAATAGAGAGAAAAGCTTTTGAGCAGATTTGGGCTTGATTTCACTTCATTTCAACAGAAACACTATTTCAGCATTACTGGACTCAGAAAGCTGTAAACTGACAATCTTGATCATTGAAGTCCTAACATAAGTTTTTGTGCATATAACTTCTAACACATTAAAAACTGTCTTACAGCATTGCAGAAAACATTGTACTTCATAAGACATAAGCTTGTTTCAGTTTGGCAAGATTTGCACTGAATACTGAATGAAACAGCTTTATCTAATAGAGAGAAAAGCTTTTGAGCAGATTTGGGCTTGATTTCACTTCATTTCAACAGAAACACTATTTCAGCATTACTGGACTCAGAAAGCTGTAAACTGACAATCTTGATCATTGAAGTCCTAACATAAGTTTTTGTGCATATAACTTCTAACACATTAAAAACTGTCTTACAGCATTGCAGAAAACATTGTACTTCATAAGACATAAGCTTGTTTCAGTTTGGCAAGATTTGCACTGAATACTGAATGAAACAGCTTTATCTAATAGAGAGAAAAGCTTTTGAGCAGATTTGGGCTTGATTTCACTTCATTTCAACAGAAACACTATTTCAGCATTACTGGACTCAGAAAGCTGTAAACTGACAATCTTGATCATTGAAGTCCTAACATTAGTTTTTGTGCATATAACTTCTAACACATTAAAAACTGTCTTACAGCATTGCAGAAAACATTGTACTTCATAAGACATAAGCTTGTTTCAGTTTGGCAAGATTTGCACTGAATACTGAATGAAACAGCTTTATCTAATAGAGAGAAAAGCTTTTGAGCAGATTTGGGCTTGATTTCACTTCATTTCAACAGAAACACTATTTCAGCATTACTGGACTCAGAAAGCTGTAAACTGACAATCTTGATCATTGAAGTCCTAACATAAGTTTTTGTGCATATAACTTCTAACACATTAAAAACTGTCTTACAGCATTGCAGAAAACATTGTACTTCATAAGACATAAGCTTGTTTCAGTTTGGCAAGATTTGCACTGAATACTGAATGAAACAGCTTTATCTAATAGAGAGAAAAGCTTTTGAGCAGATTTGGGCTTGATTTCACTTCATTTCAACAGAAACACTATTTCAGCATTACTGGACTCAGAAAGCTGTAAACTGACAATCTTGATCATTGAAGTCCTAACATAAGTTTTTGTGCATATAACTTCTAACACATTAAAAACTGTCTTACAGCATTGCAGAAAACATTGTACTTCATAAGACATAAGCTTGTTTCAGTTTGGCAAGATTTGCACTGAATACTGAATGAAACAGCTTTATCTAATAGAGAGAAAAGCTTTTGAGCAGATTTGGGCTTGATTTCACTTCATTTGAACAGAAACACTATTTCAGCATTACTGGACTCAGAAAGCTGTAAACTGACAATCTTGATCATTGAAGTCCTAACATAAGTTTTTGTGCATATAACTTCTAACACATTAAAAACTGTCTTACAGCATTGCAGAAAACATTGTACTTCATAAGACATAAGCTTGTTTCAGTTTGGCAAGATTTGCACTGAATACTGAATGAAACAGCTTTATCTAATAGAGAGAAAAGCTTTTGAGCAGATTTGGGCTTGATTTCACTTCATTTCAACAGAAACACTATTTCAGCATTACTGGACTCAGAAAGCTGTAAACTGACAATCTTGATCATTGAAGTCCTAACATAAGTTTTTGTGCATATAACTTCTAACACATTAAAAACTGTCTTACAGCATTGCAGAAAACATTGTACTTCATAAGACATAAGCTTGTTTCAGTTTGGCAAGATTTGCACTGAATACTGAATGAAACAGCTTTATCTAATAGAGAGAAAAGCTTTTGAGCAGATTTGGGCTTGATTTCACTTCATTTCAACAGAAACACTATTTCAGCATTACTGGACTCAGAAAGCTGTAAACTGACAATCTTGATCATTGAAGTCCTAACATTAGTTTTTGTGCATATCACTTCTAACACATTAAAAACTGTCTTACAGCATTGCAGAAAACATTGTACTTCATAAGACATAAGCTTGTTTCAGTTTGGCAAGATTTGCACTGAATACTGAATGAAACAGCTTTATCTAATAGAGAGAAAAGCTTTTGAGCAGATTTGGGCTTGATTTCACTTCATTTCAACAGAAACACTATTTCAGCATTACTGGACTCAGAAAGCTGTAAACTGACAATCTTGATCATTGAAGTCCTAACATAAGTTTTTGTGCATATAACTTCTAACACATTAAAAACTGTCTTACAGCATTGCAGAAAACATTGTACTTCATAAGACATAAGCTTGTTTCAGTTTGGCAAGATTTGCACTGAATACTGAATGAAACAGCTTTATCTAATAGAGAGAAAAGCTTTTGAGCAGATTTGGGCTTGATTTCACTTCATTTCAACAGAAACACTATTTCAGCATTACTGGACTCAGAAAGCTGTAAACTGACAATCTTGATCATTGAAGTCCTAACATAAGTTTTTGTGCATATAACTTCTAACACATTAAAAACTGTCTTACAGCATTGCAGAAAACATTTTACTTCATAAGGCATAAGCTTGTTTCAGTTTGGCAAGATTTGCACTGAATACTGAATGAAACAGCTTTATCTAATAGAGAGAAAAGCTTTTGAGCAGACTTGGGCTTGATTTCACTTCATTTGAACAGAAACACTATTTCAGCATTACTGGACTCAAAAAGCTGTAAACTGACAATCTTGATCATTGAAGTCCTAACATAAGTTTTTGTGCATATAACTTCTAACACATTAAAAACTGTCTTACAGCATTGCAGAAAACATTGTACTTCATAAGACATAAGCTTGTTTCAGTTTGGCAAGATTTGCACTGAATACTGAATGAAACAGCTTTATCTAATAGAGAGAAAAGCTTTTGAGCAGATTTGGGCTTGATTTCACTTCATTTCAACAGAAACACTATTTCAGCATTACTGGACTCAGAAAGCTGTAAACTGACAATCTTGATCATTGAAGTCCTAACATAAGTTTTTGTGCATATAACTTCTAACACATTAAAAACTGTCTTACAGCATTGCAGAAAACATTGTACTTCATAAGACATAAGCTTGTTTCAGTTTGGCAAGATTTGCACTGAATACTGAATGAAACAGCTTTATCTAATAGAGAGAAAAGCTTTTGAGCAGATTTGGGCTTGATTTCACTTCATTTGAACAGAAACACTATTTCAACATTACTGGACTCAGAAAGCTGTAAACTGACAATCTTGATCATTGCAGTCCTAACATTAGTTTTTGTGCATATCACTTCTAACACATTAAAAACTGTCTTACAGCATTGCAGAAAACATTGTACTTCATAAGGCATACGCTTGTTTCAGTTTGGCAAGATTTGCACTGAATATTGAATGAAACAGCTTTCTCTAATAGAGAGAAAAGCTTTTGAGCAGATTTGGGCTTGATTTCACTTCATTTGAACAGAAACACTATTTCAACATTACTGGACTCAGAAAGCTGTAAACTGACAATCTTGATCATTGCAGTCCTAACATTAGTTTTTGTGTATATAACTTCTAACACATTAAAAACTGTCTTACAGCATTGCAGAAAACATTTTACTTCATAAGGCATAAGCTTGTTTCAGTTTGGCAAGATTTGCACTGAATACTGAATGAAACAGCTTTATCTAATAGAGAGAAAAGCTTTTGAGCAGACTTGGGCTTGATTTCACTTCATTTCAACAGAAACACTATTTCAGCATTACTGGACTCAGAAAGCTGTAAACTGACAATATTGATCATTGAAGTCCTAACATTAGTTTTTGTGCATATAACTTCTAACACATTAAAAACTGTCTTACAGCATTGCAGAAAACATTGTACTTCATAAGACATAAGCTTGTTTCAGTTTGGCAAGATTTGCACTGAATACTGACTGAAACAGCTTTATCTAATAGAGAGAAAAGCTTTTGAGCAGATTTGGGCTTGATTTCACTTCATTTGAACAGAAACACTATTTCAACATTACTGGACTCAGAAAGCTGTAAAATGACAATCTTGATCATTGCAGTCCTAACATTAGTTTTTGTGTATATAACTTCTAACACATTAAAAACTGTCTTACAGCATTGCAGAAAACATTTTATTTCATAAGACATAAGCATGTTTCAGTTTGGCAAGATTTGCACTGAATACTGAATGAAACAGCTTTCTCTAATAGAGAGAAAAGCTTTTGAGCAGATTTGGGCTTGATTTCACTTCATTTGAACAGAAACACTATTTCAGCATTACTGGACTCAGAAAGCTGTAAACTGACAATCTTGATCATTGAAGTCCTAACATAAGTTTTTGTGCATATAACTTCTAACACATTAAAAACTGTCTTACAGCATTGCAGAAAACATTGTACTTCATAAGGCATAAGCTTGTTTCAGTTTGGCAAGATTTGCACTGAATACTGAATGAAACAGCTTTATCTAATAGAGAGAAAAGCTTTTGAGCAGACTTGGGCTTGATTTCACTTCATTTCAACAGAAACACTATTTCAGCATTACTGGACTCAGAAAGCTGTAAACTGACAATCTTGATCATTGAAGTCCTAACATTAGTTTTTGTGCATATAACTTCTAACACATTAAAAACTGTCTTACAGCATTGCAGAAAACATTGTACTTCATAAGACATAAGCTTGTTTCAGTTTGGCAAGATTTGCACTGAATACTGAATGAAACAGCTTTATCTAATAGAGAGAAAAGCTTTTGAGCAGATTTGGGCTTGATTTCACTTCATTTCAACAGAAACACTATTTCATCATTACTGGACTCAGAAAGCTGTAAACTGACAATCTTGATCATTGAAGTCCTAACATAAGTTTTTGTGCATATAACTTCTAACACATTAAAAACTGTCTTACAGCATTGCAGAAAACATTGTACTTCATAAGGCATAAGCTTGTTTCAGTTTGGCAAGATTTGCACTGAATACTGACTGAAACAGCTTTATCTAATAGAGAGAAAAGCTTTTGCACAGATTTGGGCTTGATTTCACTTCATTTCAACAGAAACACTATTTCAGCATTACTGGACTCAGAAAGCTGTAAACTGACAATCTTGATCATTGAAGTCCTAACATAAGTTTTTGTGCATATAACTTCTAACACATTAAAAACTGTCTTACAGCATTGCAGAAAACATTGTACTTCATAAGGCATAAGCTTGTTTCAGTTTGGCAAGATTTGCACTGAATACTGAATGAAACAGCTTTATCTAATAGAGAGAAAAGCTTTTGAGCAGATTTGGGCTTGATTTCGCTTCATTTGAACAGAAACACTATTTCAGCATTACTGGACTCAGAAAGCTGTAAACTGACAAACTTGATCATTGAAGTCCTAACATAAGTTTTTGTGCATATAACTTCTAACACATTAAAAACTGTCTTACAGCATTGCAGAAAACATTGTACTTCATAAGACATAAGCTTGTTTCAGTTTGGCAAGATTTGCACTGAATACTGAATGAAACAGCTTTATCTAATAGAGAGAAAAGCTTTTGAGCAGATTTGGGCTTGATTTCACTTCATTTCAACAGAAACACTATTTCAGCATTACTGGACTCAGAAAGCTGTAAACTGACAATCTTGATCATTGAAGTCCTAACATAAGTTTTTGTGCATATAACTTCTAACACATTAAAAACTGTCTTACAGCATTGCAGAAAACATTGTACTTCATAAGGCATAAGCTTGTTTCAGTTTGGCAAGATTTGCACTGAATACTGAATGAAACAGCTTTATCTAATAGAGAGAAAAGCTTTTGAGCAGATTTGGGCTTGATTTCACTTCATTTCAACAGAAACACTATTTCAGCATTACTGGACTCAGAAAGCTGTAAACTGACAATCTTGATCATTGAAGTCCTAACATAAGTTTTTGTGCATATAACTTCTAACACATTAAAAACTGTCTTACAGCATTGCAGAAAACATTGTACTTCATAAGACATAAGCTTGTTTCAGTTTGGCAAGATTTGCACTGAATACTGAATGAAACAGCTTTATCTAATAGAGAGAAAAGCTTTTGAGCAGATTTGGGCTTGATTTCACTTCATTTCAACAGAAACACTATTTCAGCATTACTGGACTCAGAAAGCTGTAAACTGACAATCTTGATCATTGAAGTCCTAACATTAGTTTTTGTGCATATAACTTCTAACACATTAAAAACTGTCTTACAGCATTGCAGAAAACATTGTACTTCATAAGACATAAGCTTGTTTCAGTTTGGCAAGATTTGCACTGAATACTGAATGAAACAGCTTTATCTAATAGAGAGAAAAGCTTTTGAGCAGATTTGGGCTTGATTTCACTTCATTTGAACAGAAACACTATTTCAACATTACTGGACTCAGAAAGCTGTAAACTGACAATCTTGATCATTGCAGTCCTAACATTAGTTTTTGTGCATATCACTTCTAACACATTAAAAACTGTCTTACAGCATTGCAGAAAACATTGTACTTCATAAGGCATACGCTTGTTTCAGTTTGGCAAGATTTGCACTGAATATTGAATGAAACAGCTTTCTCTAATAGAGAGAAAAGCTTTTGAGCAGATTTGGGCTTGATTTCACTTCATTTGAACAGAAACACTATTTCAACATTACTGGACTCAGAAAGCTGTAAACTGACAATCTTGATCATTGCAGTCCTAACATTAGTTTTTGTGTATATAACTTCTAACACATTAAAAACTGTCTTACAGCATTGCAGAAAACATTTTATTTCATAAGACATAAGCATGTTTCAGTTTGGCAAGATTTGCACTGAATACTGAATGAAACAGCTTTCTCTAATAGAGAGAAAAGCTTTTGAGCAGATTTGGGCTTGATTTCACTTCATTTGAACAGAAACACTATTTCAGCATTACTGGACTCAGAAAGCTGTAAACTGACAATCTTGATCATTGAAGTCCTAACATAAGTTTTTGTGCATATAACTTCTAACACATTAAAAACTGTCTTACAGCATTGCAGAAAACATTTTACTTCATAAGGCATAAGCTTGTTTCAGTTTGGCAAGATTTGCACTGAATACTGACTGAAACAGCTTTATCTAATAGAGAGAAAAGCTTTTGAGCAGATTTGGGCTTGATTTCACTTCATTTGAACAGAAACACTATTTCAACATTACTGGACTCAGAAAGCTGTAAACTGACAATCTTGATCATTGCAGTCCTAACATTAGTTTTTGTGTATATAACTTCTAACACATTAAAAACTGTCTTACAGCATTGCAGAAAACATTTTATTTCATAAGACATAAGCATGTTTCAGTTTGGCAAGATTTGCACTGAATACTGAATGAAACAGCTTTCTCTAATAGAGAGAAAAGCTTTTGAGCAGATTTGGGCTTGATTTCACTTCATTTGAACAGAAACACTATTTCAGCATTACTGGACTCAGAAAGCTGTAAACTGACAATCTTGATCATTGAAGTCCTAACATAAGTTTTTGTGCATATAACTTCTAACACATTAAAAACTGTCTTACAGCATTGCAGAAAACATTGTACTTCATAAGGCATAAGCTTGTTTCAGTTTGGCAAGATTTGCACTGAATACTGAATGAAACAGCTTTATCTAATAGAGAGAAAAGCTTTTGAGCAGACTTGGGCTTGATTTCACTTCATTTCAACAGAAACACTATTTCAGCATTACTGGACTCAGAAAGCTGTAAACTGACAATCTTGATCATTGAAGTCCTAACATTAGTTTTTGTGCATATAACTTCTAACACATTAAAAACTGTCTTACAGCATTGCAGAAAACATTGTACTTCATAAGACATAAGCTTGTTTCAGTTTGGCAAGATTTGCACTGAATACTGAATGAAACAGCTTTATCTAATAGAGAGAAAAGCTTTTGAGCAGATTTGGGCTTGATTTCACTTCATTTCAACAGAAACACTATTTCATCATTACTGGACTCAGAAAGCTGTAAACTGACAATCTTGATCATTGAAGTCCTAACATAAGTTTTTGTGAATATAACTTCTAACACATTAAAAACTGTCTTACAGCATTGCAGAAAACATTGTACTTCATAAGGCATAAGCTTGTTTCAGTTTGGCAAGATTTGCACTGAATACTGACTGAAACAGCTTTATCTAATAGAGAGAAAAGCTTTTGCGCAGATTTGGGCTTGATTTCACTTCATTTCAACAGAAACACTATTTCAGCATTACTGGACTCAGAAAGCTGTAAACTGACAATCTTGATCATTGAAGTCCTAACATAAGTTTTTGTGCATATAACTTCTAACACATTAAAAACTGTCTTACAGCATTGCAGAAAACATTGTACTTCATAAGGCATAAGCTTGTTTCAGTTTGGCAAGATTTGCACTGAATACTGAATGAAACAGCTTTATCTAATAGAGAGAAAAGCTTTTGAGCAGATTTGGGCTTGATTTCACTTCATTTGAACAGAAACACTATTTCAGCATTACTGGACTCAGAAAGCTGTAAACTGACAATCTTGATCATTGAAGTACTAACATAAGTTTTTGTGCATATAACTTCTAACACATTAAAAACTGTCTTACAGCATTGCAGAAAACATTGTACTTCATAAGACATAAGCTTGTTTCAGTTTGGCAAGATTTGCACTGAATACTGAATGAAACAGCTTTATCTAATAGAGAGAAAATCTTTTGAGCAGATTTGGGCTTGATTTCACTTCATTTCAACAGAAACACTATTTCAGCATTACTGGACTCAGAAAGCTGTAAACTGACAATCTTGATCATTGAAGTCCTAACATAAGTTTTTGTGCATATAACTTCTAACACATTAAAAACTGTCTTACAGCATTGCAGAAAACATTGTACTTCATAAGGCATAAGCTTGTTTCAGTTTGGCAAGATTTGCACTGAATACTGAATGAAACAGCTTTATCTAATATAGAGAAAAGCTTTTGAGCAGATTTGGGCTTGATTTCACTTCATTTCAACAGAAACACTATTTCAGCATTACTGGACTCAGAAAGCTGTAAACTGACAATCTTGATCATTGAAGTCCTAACATAAGTTTTTGTGCATATAACTTCTAACACATTAAAAACTGTCTTACAGCATTGCAGAAAACATTGTACTTCATAAGACATAAGCTTGTTTCAGTTTGGCAAGATTTGCACTGAATACTGAATGAAACAGCTTTATCTAATAGAGAGAAAAGCTTTTGAGCAGATTTGGGCTTGATTTCACTTCATTTCAACAGAAACACTATTTCAGCATTACTGGACTCAGAAAGCTGTAAACTGACAATCTTGATCATTGAAGTCCTAACATTAGTTTTTGTGCATATAACTTCTAACACATTAAAAACTGTCTTACAGCATTGCAGAAAACATTGTACTTCATAAGACATAAGCTTGTTTCAGTTTGGCAAGATTTGCACTGAATACTGAATGAAACAGCTTTATCTAATAGAGAGAAAAGCTTTTGAGCAGATTTGGGCTTGATTTCACTTCATTTCAACAGAAACACTATTTCAGCATTACTGGACTCAGAAAGCTGTAAACTGACAATCTTGATCATTGAAGTCCTAACATAAGTTTTTGTGCATATAACTTCTAAC
>NC_068398.1:53487156-53523674 GCF_023724105.1 Carassius gibelio
TGCACAAAAACTAATGTTAGGACTTCAATGATCAAGATTGTCAGTTTACAGCTTTCTGAGTCCAGTAATGCTGAAATAGTGTTTCTGTTGAAATGAAGTGAAATCAAGCCCAAGTCTGCTCAAAAGCTTTTCTCTCTATTAGATAAAGCTGTTTCATTCAGTATTCAGTGCAAATCTTGCCAAACTGAAACAAGCTTATGCCTTATGAAGTACAATGTTTTCTGCAATGCTGTAAGACAGTTTTTAATGTGTTAGAAGTTATATGCACAAAAACTTATGTTAGGACTTCAATGATCAAGATTGTCAGTTTACAGCTTTCTGAGTCCAGTAATGCTGAAATAGTGTTTCTGTTCAAATGAAGTGAAATCAAGCCCAAATCTGCTCAAAAGCTTTTCTCTCTATTAGAGAAAGCTGTTTCATTCAGTATTCAGTGCAAATCTTGCCAAACTGAAACATGCTTATGTCTTATGAAATAAAATGTTTTCTGCAATGCTGTAAGACAGTTTTTAATGTGTTAGAAGTTATATACACAAAAACTAATGTTAGGACTGCAATGATCAAGATTGTCAGTTTACAGCTTTCTGAGTCCAGTAATGTTGAAATAGTGTTTCTGTTCAAATGAAGTGAAATCAAGCCCAAATCTGCTCAAAAGCTTTTCTCTCTATTAGATAAAGCTGTTTCAGTCAGTATTCAGTGCAAATCTTGCCAAACTGAAACAAGCTTATGCCTTATGAAGTAAAATGTTTTCTGCAATGCTGTAAGACAGTTTTTAATGTGTTAGAAGTTATATGCACAAAAACTTATGTTAGGACTTCAATGATCAAGATTGTCAGTTTACAGCTTTCTGAGTCCAGTAATGCTGAAATAGTGTTTCTGTTCAAATGAAGTGAAATCAAGCCCAAATCTGCTCAAAAGCTTTTCTCTCTATTAGAGAAAGCTGTTTCATTCAGTATTCAGTGCAAATCTTGCCAAACTGAAACATGCTTATGTCTTATGAAATAAAATGTTTTCTGCAATGCTGTAAGACAGTTTTTAATGTGTTAGAAGTTATATACACAAAAACTAATGTTAGGACTGCAATGATCAAGATTGTCAGTTTACAGCTTTCTGAGTCCAGTAATGTTGAAATAGTGTTTCTGTTCAAATGAAGTGAAATCAAGCCCAAATCTGCTCAAAAGCTTTTCTCTCTATTAGAGAAAGCTGTTTCATTCAATATTCAGTGCAAATCTTGCCAAACTGAAACAAGCGTATGCCTTATGAAGTACAATGTTTTCTGCAATGCTGTAAGACAGTTTTTAATGTGTTAGAAGTGATATGCACAAAAACTAATGTTAGGACTGCAATGATCAAGATTGTCAGTTTACAGCTTTCTGAGTCCAGTAATGTTGAAATAGTGTTTCTGTTCAAATGAAGTGAAATCAAGCCCAAATCTGCTCAAAAGCTTTTCTCTCTATTAGATAAAGCTGTTTCATTCAGTATTCAGTGCAAATCTTGCCAAACTGAAACAAGCTTATGTCTTATGAAGTACAATGTTTTCTGCAATGCTGTAAGACAGTTTTTAATGTGTTAGAAGTTATATGCACAAAAACTAATGTTAGGACTTCAATGATCAAGATTGTCAGTTTACAGCTTTCTGAGTCCAGTAATGCTGAAATAGTGTTTCTGTTGAAATGAAGTGAAATCAAGCCCAAATCTGCTCAAAAGCTTTTCTCTCTATTAGATAAAGCTGTTTCATTCAGTATTCAGTGCAAATCTTGCCAAACTGAAACAAGCTTATGTCTTATGAAGTACAATGTTTTCTGCAATGCTGTAAGACAGTTTTTAATGTGTTAGAAGTTATATGCACAAAAACTTATGTTAGGACTTCAATGATCAAGATTGTCAGTTTACAGCTTTCTGAGTCCAGTAATGCTGAAATAGTGTTTCTGTTGAAATGAAGTGAAATCAAGCCCAAATCTGCTCAAAAGCTTTTCTCTCTATTAGATAAAGCTGTTTCATTCAGTATTCAGTGCAAATCTTGCCAAACTGAAACAAGCTTATGCCTTATGAAGTACAATGTTTTCTGCAATGCTGTAAGACAGTTTTTAATGTGTTAGAAGTTATATGCACAAAAACTTATGTTAGGACTTCAATGATCAAGATTGTCAGTTTACAGCTTTCTGAGTCCAGTAATGCTGAAATAGTGTTTCTGTTGAAATGAAGTGAAATCAAGCCCAAATCTGCTCAAAAGCTTTTCTCTCTATTAGATAAAGCTGTTTCATTCAGTATTCAGTGCAAATCTTGCCAAACTGAAACAAGCTTATGTCTTATGAAGTACAATGTTTTCTGCAATGCTGTAAGACAGTTTTTAATGTGTTAGAAGTTATATGCACAAAAACTTATGTTAGGACTTCAATGATCAAGTTTGTCAGTTTACAGCTTTCTGAGTCCAGTAATGCTGAAATAGTGTTTCTGTTCAAATGAAGCGAAATCAAGCCCAAATCTGCTCAAAAGCTTTTCTCTCTATTAGATAAAGCTGTTTCATTCAGTATTCAGTGCAAATCTTGCCAAACTGAAACAAGCTTATGCCTTATGAAGTACAATGTTTTCTGCAATGCTGTAAGACAGTTTTTAATGTGTTAGAAGTTATATGCACAAAAACTTATGTTAGGACTTCAATGATCAAGATTGTCAGTTTACAGCTTTCTGAGTCCAGTAATGCTGAAATAGTGTTTCTGTTGAAATGAAGTGAAATCAAGCCCAAATCTGTGCAAAAGCTTTTCTCTCTATTAGATAAAGCTGTTTCAGTCAGTATTCAGTGCAAATCTTGCCAAACTGAAACAAGCTTATGCCTTATGAAGTACAATGTTTTCTGCAATGCTGTAAGACAGTTTTTAATGTGTTAGAAGTTATATGCACAAAAACTTATGTTAGGACTTCAATGATCAAGATTGTCAGTTTACAGCTTTCTGAGTCCAGTAATGATGAAATAGTGTTTCTGTTGAAATGAAGTGAAATCAAGCCCAAATCTGCTCAAAAGCTTTTCTCTCTATTAGATAAAGCTGTTTCATTCAGTATTCAGTGCAAATCTTGCCAAACTGAAACAAGCTTATGTCTTATGAAGTACAATGTTTTCTGCAATGCTGTAAGACAGTTTTTAATGTGTTAGAAGTTATATGCACAAAAACTAATGTTAGGACTTCAATGATCAAGATTGTCAGTTTACAGCTTTCTGAGTCCAGTAATGCTGAAATAGTGTTTCTGTTGAAATGAAGTGAAATCAAGCCCAAGTCTGCTCAAAAGCTTTTCTCTCTATTAGATAAAGCTGTTTCATTCAGTATTCAGTGCAAATCTTGCCAAACTGAAACAAGCTTATGCCTTATGAAGTACAATGTTTTCTGCAATGCTGTAAGACAGTTTTTAATGTGTTAGAAGTTATATGCACAAAAACTTATGTTAGGACTTCAATGATCAAGATTGTCAGTTTACAGCTTTCTGAGTCCAGTAATGCTGAAATAGTGTTTCTGTTCAAATGAAGTGAAATCAAGCCCAAATCTGCTCAAAAGCTTTTCTCTCTATTAGAGAAAGCTGTTTCATTCAGTATTCAGTGCAAATCTTGCCAAACTGAAACATGCTTATGTCTTATGAAATAAAATGTTTTCTGCAATGCTGTAAGACAGTTTTTAATGTGTTAGAAGTTATATACACAAAAACTAATGTTAGGACTGCAATGATCAAGATTGTCATTTTACAGCTTTCTGAGTCCAGTAATGTTGAAATAGTGTTTCTGTTCAAATGAAGTGAAATCAAGCCCAAATCTGCTCAAAAGCTTTTCTCTCTATTAGATAAAGCTGTTTCAGTCAGTATTCAGTGCAAATCTTGCCAAACTGAAACAAGCTTATGTCTTATGAAGTACAATGTTTTCTGCAATGCTGTAAGACAGTTTTTAATGTGTTAGAAGTTATATGCACAAAAACTAATGTTAGGACTTCAATGATCAATATTGTCAGTTTACAGCTTTCTGAGTCCAGTAATGCTGAAATAGTGTTTCTGTTGAAATGAAGTGAAATCAAGCCCAAGTCTGCTCAAAAGCTTTTCTCTCTATTAGATAAAGCTGTTTCATTCAGTATTCAGTGCAAATCTTGCCAAACTGAAACAAGCTTATGCCTTATGAAGTAAAATGTTTTCTGCAATGCTGTAAGACAGTTTTTAATGTGTTAGAAGTTATATACACAAAAACTAATGTTAGGACTGCAATGATCAAGATTGTCAGTTTACAGCTTTCTGAGTCCAGTAATGTTGAAATAGTGTTTCTGTTCAAATGAAGTGAAATCAAGCCCAAATCTGCTCAAAAGCTTTTCTCTCTATTAGAGAAAGCTGTTTCATTCAATATTCAGTGCAAATCTTGCCAAACTGAAACAAGCGTATGCCTTATGAAGTACAATGTTTTCTGCAATGCTGTAAGACAGTTTTTAATGTGTTAGAAGTGATATGCACAAAAACTAATGTTAGGACTGCAATGATCAAGATTGTCAGTTTACAGCTTTCTGAGTCCAGTAATGTTGAAATAGTGTTTCTGTTCAAATGAAGTGAAATCAAGCCCAAATCTGCTCAAAAGCTTTTCTCTCTATTAGATAAAGCTGTTTCATTCAGTATTCAGTGCAAATCTTGCCAAACTGAAACAAGCTTATGTCTTATGAAGTACAATGTTTTCTGCAATGCTGTAAGACAGTTTTTAATGTGTTAGAAGTTATATGCACAAAAACTTATGTTAGGACTTCAATGATCAAGATTGTCAGTTTACAGCTTTCTGAGTCCAGTAATGCTGAAATAGTGTTTCTGTTGAAATGAAGTGAAATCAAGCCCAAATCTGCTCAAAAGCTTTTCTCTCTATTAGATAAAGCTGTTTCATTCAGTATTCAGTGCAAATCTTGCCAAACTGAAACAAGCTTATGTCTTATGAAGTACAATGTTTTCTGCAATGCTGTAAGACAGTTTTTAATGTGTTAGAAGTTATATGCACAAAAACTTATGTTAGGACTTCAATGATCAAGATTGTCAGTTTACAGCTTTTTGAGTCCAGTAATGCTGAAATAGTGTTTCTGTTCAAATGAAGTGAAATCAAGCCCAAGTCTGCTCAAAAGCTTTTCTCTCTATTAGATAAAGCTGTTTCATTCAGTATTCAGTGCAAATCTTGCCAAACTGAAACAAGCTTATGCCTTATGAAGTAAAATGTTTTCTGCAATGCTGTAAGACAGTTTTTAATGTGTTAGAAGTTATATGCACAAAAACTTATGTTAGGACTTCAATGATCAAGATTGTCAGTTTACAGCTTTCTGAGTCCAGTAATGCTGAAATAGTGTTTCTGTTGAAATGAAGTGAAATCAAGCCCAAATCTGCTCAAAAGCTTTTCTCTCTATTAGATAAAGCTGTTTCATTCAGTATTCAGTGCAAATCTTGCCAAACTGAAACAAGCTTATGTCTTATGAAGTACAATGTTTTCTGCAATGCTGTAAGACAGTTTTTAATGTGTTAGAAGTTATATGCACAAAAACTTATGTTAGGACTTCAATGATCAAGATTGTCAGTTTACAGCTTTCTGAGTCCAGTAATGCTGAAATAGTGTTTCTGTTGAAATGAAGTGAAATCAAGCCCAAATCTGCTCAAAAGCTTTTCTCTCTATTAGATAAAGCTGTTTCATTCAGTATTCAGTGCAAATCTTGCCAAACTGAAACAAGCTTATGTCTTATGAAGTACAATGTTTTCTGCAATGCTGTAAGACAGTTTTTAATGTGTTAGAAGTGATATGCACAAAAACTAATGTTAGGACTTCAATGATCAAGATTGTCAGTTTACAGCTTTCTGAGTCCAGTAATGCTGAAATAGTGTTTCTGTTGAAATGAAGTGAAATCAAGCCCAAATCTGCTCAAAAGCTTTTCTCTCTATTAGATAAAGCTGTTTCATTCAGTATTCAGTGCAAATCTTGCCAAACTGAAACAAGCTTATGTCTTATGAAGTACAATGTTTTCTGCAATGCTGTAAGACAGTTTTTAATGTGTTAGAAGTTATATGCACAAAAACTTATGTTAGGACTTCAATGATCAAGATTGTCAGTTTACAGCTTTCTGAGTCCAGTAATGCTGAAATAGTGTTTCTGTTGAAATGAAGTGAAATCAAGCCCAAATCTGCTCAAAAGCTTTTCTCTCTATTAGATAAAGCTGTTTCATTCAGTATTCAGTGCAAATCTTGCCAAACTGAAACAAGCTTATGTCTTATGAAGTACAATGTTTTCTGCAATGCTGTAAGACAGTTTTTAATGTGTTAGAAGTTATATGCACAAAAACTTATGTTAGGACTTCAATGATCAAGATTGTCAGTTTACAGCTTTCTGAGTCCAGTAATGCTGAAATAGTGTTTCTGTTCAAATGAAGTGAAATCAAGCCCAAATCTGCTCAAAAGCTTTTCTCTCTATTAGATAAAGCTGTTTCATTCAGTATTCAGTGCAAATCTTGCCAAACTGAAACAAGCTTATGTCTTATGAAGTACAATGTTTTCTGCAATGCTGTAAGACAGTTTTTAATGTGTTAGAAGTTATATGCACAAAAACTTATGTTAGGACTTCAATGATCAAGATTGTCAGTTTACAGCTTTCTGAGTCCAGTAATGCTGAAATAGTGTTTCTGTTGAAATGAAGTGAAATCAAGCCCAAATCTGCTCAAAAGCTTTTCTCTCTATTAGATAAAGCTGTTTCATTCAGTATTCAGTGCAAATCTTGCCAAACTGAAACAAGCTTATGTCTTATGAAGTACAATGTTTTCTGCAATGCTGTAAGACAGTTTTTAATGTGTTAGAAGTTATATGCACAAAAACTTATGTTAGGACTTCAATGATCAAGATTGTCAGTTTACAGCTTTCTGAGTCCAGTAATGCTGAAATAGTGTTTCTGTTGAAATGAAGTGAAATCAAGCCCAAATCTGCTCAAAAGCTTTTCTCTCTATTAGATAAAGCTGTTTCATTCAGTATTCAGTGCAAATCTTGCCAAACTGAAACAAGCTTATGTCTTATGAAGTACAATGTTTTCTGCAATGCTGTAAGACAGTTTTTAATGTGTTAGAAGTTATATGCACAAAAACTAATGTTAGGACTTCAATGATCAAGATTGTCAGTTTACAGCTTTCTGAGTCCAGTAATGCTGAAATAGTGTTTCTGTTGAAATGAAGTGAAATCAAGCCCAAATCTGCTCAAAAGCTTTTCTCTCTATTAGATAAAGCTGTTTCATTCAGTATTCAGTGCAAATCTTGCCAAACTGAAACAAGCTTATGTCTTATGAAGTACAATGTTTTCTGCAATGCTGTAAGACAGTTTTTAATGTGTTAGAAGTTATATGCACAAAAACTTATGTTAGGACTTCAATGATCAAGATTGTCAGTTTACAGCTTTCTGAGTCCAGTAATGCTGAAATAGTGTTTCTGTTGAAATGAAGTGAAATCAAGCCCAAATCTGCTCAAAAGCTTTTCTCTCTATTAGATAAAGCTGTTTCATTCAGTATTCAGTGCAAATCTTGCCAAACTGAAACAAGCTTATGTCTTATGAAGTACAATGTTTTCTGCAATGCTGTAAGACAGTTTTTAATGTGTTAGAAGTTATATGCACAAAAACTTATGTTAGGACTTCAATGATCAAGATTGTCAGTTTACAGCTTTCTGAGTCCAGTAATGCTGAAATAGTGTTTCTGTTGAAATGAAGTGAAATCAAGCCCAAATCTGCTCAAAAGCTTTTCTCTCTATTAGATAAAGCTGTTTCATTCAGTATTCAGTGCAAATCTTGCCAAACTGAAACAAGCTTATGTCTTATGAAGTACAATGTTTTCTGCAATGCTGTAAGACAGTTTTTAATGTGTTAGAAGTTATATGCACAAAAACTTATGTTAGGACTTCAATGATCAAGATTGTCAGTTTACAGCTTTCTGAGTCCAGTAATGCTGAAATAGTGTTTCTGTTGAAATGAAGTGAAATCAAGCCCAAATCTGCTCAAAAGCTTTTCTCTCTATTAGATAAAGCTGTTTCATTCAGTATTCAGTGCAAATCTTGCCAAACTGAAACAAGCTTATGTCTTATGAAGTACAATGTTTTCTGCAATGCTGTAAGACAGTTTTTAATGTGTTAGAAGTTATATGCACAAAAACTTATGTTAGGACTTCAATGATCAAGATTGTCAGTTTACAGCTTTCTGAGTCCAGTAATGCTGAAATAGTGTTTCTGTTCAAATGAAGTGAAATCAAGCCCAAATCTGCTCAAAAGCTTTTCTCTCTGTTAGATAAAGCTGTTTCATTCAGTATTCAGTGCAAATCTTGCCAAACTGAAACAAGCTTATGCCTTATGAAGTACAATGTTTTCTGCAATGCTGTAAGACAGTTTTTAATGTGTTAGAAGTTATATGCACAAAAACTTATGTTAGGACTTCAATGATCAAGATTGTCAGTTTACAGCTTTCTGAGTCCAGTAATGCTGAAATAGTGTTTCTGTTGAAATGAAGTGAAATCAAGCCCAAATCTGCGCAAAAGCTTTTCTCTCTATTAGATAAAGCTGTTTCAGTCAGTATTCAGTGCAAATCTTGCCAAACTGAAACAAGCTTATGCCTTATGAAGTACAATGTTTTCTGCAATGCTGTAAGACAGTTTTTAATGTGTTAGAAGTTATATGCACAAAAACTTATGTTAGGACTTCAATGATCAAGATTGTCAGTTTACAGCTTTCTGAGTCCAGTAATGATGAAATAGTGTTTCTGTTGAAATGAAGTGAAATCAAGCCCAAATCTGCTCAAAAGCTTTTCTCTCTATTAGATAAAGCTGTTTCATTCAGTATTCAGTGCAAATCTTGCCAAACTGAAACAAGCTTATGTCTTATGAAGTACAATGTTTTCTGCAATGCTGTAAGACAGTTTTTAATGTGTTAGAAGTTATATGCACAAAAACTAATGTTAGGACTTCAATGATCAAGATTGTCAGTTTACAGCTTTCTGAGTCCAGTAATGCTGAAATAGTGTTTCTGTTGAAATGAAGTGAAATCAAGCCCAAGTCTGCTCAAAAGCTTTTCTCTCTATTAGATAAAGCTGTTTCATTCAGTATTCAGTGCAAATCTTGCCAAACTGAAACAAGCTTATGCCTTATGAAGTACAATGTTTTCTGCAATGCTGTAAGACAGTTTTTAATGTGTTAGAAGTTATATGCACAAAAACTTATGTTAGGACTTCAATGATCAAGATTGTCAGTTTACAGCTTTCTGAGTCCAGTAATGCTGAAATAGTGTTTCTGTTCAAATGAAGTGAAATCAAGCCCAAATCTGCTCAAAAGCTTTTCTCTCTATTAGAGAAAGCTGTTTCATTCAGTATTCAGTGCAAATCTTGCCAAACTGAAACATGCTTATGTCTTATGAAATAAAATGTTTTCTGCAATGCTGTAAGACAGTTTTTAATGTGTTAGAAGTTATATACACAAAAACTAATGTTAGGACTGCAATGATCAAGATTGTCAGTTTACAGCTTTCTGAGTCCAGTAATGTTGAAATAGTGTTTCTGTTCAAATGAAGTGAAATCAAGCCCAAATCTGCTCAAAAGCTTTTCTCTCTATTAGATAAAGCTGTTTCAGTCAGTATTCAGTGCAAATCTTGCCAAACTGAAACAAGCTTATGTCTTATGAAGTACAATGTTTTCTGCAATGCTGTAAGACAGTTTTTAATGTGTTAGAAGTTATATGCACAAAAACTAATGTTAGGACTTCAATGATCAAGATTGTCAGTTTACAGCTTTCTGAGTCCAGTAATGCTGAAATAGTGTTTCTGTTGAAATGAAGTGAAATCAAGCCCAAGTCTGCTCAAAAGCTTTTCTCTCTATTAGATAAAGCTGTTTCATTCAGTATTCAGTGCAAATCTTGCCAAACTGAAACAAGCTTATGCCTTATGAAGTAAAATGTTTTCTGCAATGCTGTAAGACAGTTTTTAATGTGTTAGAAGTTATATGCACAAAAACTTATGTTAGGACTTCAATGATCAAGATTGTCAGTTTACAGCTTTCTGAGTCCAGTAATGCTGAAATAGTGTTTCTGTTCAAATGAAGTGAAATCAAGCCCAAATCTGCTCAAAAGCTTTTCTCTCTATTAGAGAAAGCTGTTTCATTCAGTATTCAGTGCAAATCTTGCCAAACTGAAACATGCTTATGTCTTATGAAATAAAATGTTTTCTGCAATGCTGTAAGACAGTTTTTAATGTGTTAGAAGTTATATACACAAAAACTAATGTTAGGAATGCAATGATCAAGATTGTCAGTTTACAGCTTTCTGAGTCCAGTAATGTTGAAATAGTGTTTCTGTTCAAATGAAGTGAAATCAAGCCCAAATCTGCTCAAAAGCTTTTCTCTCTATTAGAGAAAGCTGTTTCATTCAATATTCAGTGCAAATCTTGCCAAACTGAAACAAGCGTATGCCTTATGAAGTACAATGTTTTCTGCAATGCTGTAAGACAGTTTTTAATGTGTTAGAAGTGATATGCACAAAAACTAATGTTAGGACTGCAATGATCAAGATTGTCAGTTTACAGCTTTCTGAGTCCAGTAATGTTGAAATAGTGTTTCTGTTCAAATGAAGTGAAATCAAGCCCAAATCTGCTCAAAAGCTTTTCTCTCTATTAGATAAAGCTGTTTCATTCAGTATTCAGTGCAAATCTTGCCAAACTGAAACAAGCTTATGTCTTATGAAGTACAATGTTTTCTGCAATGCTGTAAGACAGTTTTTAATGTGTTAGAAGTTATATGCACAAAAACTTATGTTAGGACTTCAATGATCAAGATTGTCAGTTTACAGCTTTCTGAGTCCAGTAATGCTGAAATAGTGTTTCTGTTGAAATGAAGTGAAATCAAGCCCAAATCTGCTCAAAAGCTTTTCTCTCTATTAGATAAAGCTGTTTCATTCAGTATTCAGTGCAAATCTTGCCAAACTGAAACAAGCTTATGTCTTATGAAGTACAATGCTTTCTGCAATGCTGTAAGACAGTTTTTAATGTGTTAGAAGTTATATGCACAAAAACTTATGTTAGGACTTCAATGATCAAGATTGTCAGTTTACAGCTTTCTGAGTCCAGTAATGCTGAAATAGTGTTTCTGTTGAAATGAAGTGAAATCAAGCCCAAATCTGCTCAAAAGCTTTTCTCTCTATTAGATAAAGCTGTTTCATTCAGTATTCAGTGCAAATCTTGCCAAACTGAAACAAGCTTATGCCTTATGAAGTACAATGTTTTCTGCAATGCTGTAAGACAGTTTTTAATGTGTTAGAAGTTATATGCACAAAAACTTATGTTAGAACTTCAATGATCAAGATTGTCAGTTTACAGCTTTCTGAGTCCAGTAATGCTGAAATAGTGTTTCTGTTGAAATGAAGTGAAATCAAGCCCAAATCTGCTCAAAAGCTTTTCTCTCTATTAGATAAAGCTGTTTCATTCAGTATTCAGTGCAAATCTTGCCAAACTGAAACAAGCTTATGTCTTATGAAGTACAATGTTTTCTGCAATGCTGTAAGACAGTTTTTAATGTGTTAGAAGTTATATGCACAAAAACTAATGTTAGGACTTCAATGATCAAGATTGTCAGTTTACAGCTTTCTGAGTCCAGTAATGCTGAAATAGTGTTTCTGTTGAAATGAAGTGAAATCAAGCCCAAGTCTGCTCAAAAGCTATTCTCTCTATTAGATAAAGCTGTTTCATTCAGTATTCAGTGCAAATCTTGCCAAACTGAAACAAGCTTATGCCTTATGAAGTACAATGTTTTCTGCAATGCTGTAAGACAGTTTTTAATGTGTTAGAAGTTATATGCACAAAAACTTATGTTAGGACTTCAATGATCAAGATTGTCAGTTTACAGCTTTCTGAGTCCAGTAATGCTGAAATAGTGTTTCTGTTCAAATGAAGTGAAATCAAGCCCAAATCTGCTCAAAAGCTTTTCTCTCTATTAGAGAAAGCTGTTTCATTCAGTATTCAGTGCAAATCTTGCCAAACTGAAACATGCTTATGTCTTATGAAATAAAATGTTTTCTGCAATGCTGTAAGACAGTTTTTAATGTGTTAGAAGTTATATACACAAAAACTAATGTTAGGACTGCAATGATCAAGATTGTCAGTTTACAGCTTTCTGAGTCCAGTAATGTTGAAATAGTGTTTCTGTTCAAATGAAGTGAAATCAAGCCCAAATCTGCTCAAAAGCTTTTCTCTCTATTAGAGAAAGCTGTTTCATTCAATATTCAGTGCAAATCTTGCCAAACTGAAACAAGCGTATGCCTTATGAAGTACAATGTTTTCTGCAATGCTGTAAGACAGTTTTTAATGTGTTAGAAGTGATATGCACAAAAACTAATGTTAGGACTGCAATGATCAAGATTGTCAGTTTACAGCTTTCTGAGTCCAGTAATGTTGAAATAGTGTTTCTGTTCAAATGAAGTGAAATCAAGCCCAAATCTGCTCAAAAGCTTTTCTCTCTATTAGATAAAGCTGTTTCATTCAGTATTCAGTGCAAATCTTGCCAAACTGAAACAAGCTTATGTCTTATGAAGTACAATGTTTTCTGCAATGCTGTAAGACAGTTTTTAATGTGTTAGAAGTTATATGCACAAAAACTTATGTTAGGACTTCAATGATCAAGATTGTCAGTTTACAGCTTTCTGAGTCCAGTAATGCTGAAATAGTGTTTCTGTTGAAATGAAGTGAAATCAAGCCCAAATCTGCTCAAAAGCTTTTCTCTCTATTAGATAAAGCTGTTTCATTCAGTATTCAGTGCAAATCTTGCCAAACTGAAACAAGCTTATGTCTTATGAAGTACAATGTTTTCTGCAATGCTGTAAGACAGCTTTTAATGTGTTAGAAGTTATATGCACAAAAACTTATGTTAGGACTTCAATGATCAAGATTGTCAGTTTACAGCTTTCTGAGTCCAGTAATGCTGAAATAGTGTTTCTGTTCAAATGAAGTGAAATCAAGCCCAAATCTGCTCAAAAGCTTTTCTCTCTAATAGAGAATGCGGTTTCATTGAGTATTCAGTGCAAATCTTGCCAAACTGAAACAAGCTTATGTCTTATGAAATGAAATGTTTTTTGCAATGCTGTAAGACAGTTTTTAATGTGTTAGAAGTTATATACACAAAAACTAATGTTATAACTTCAATGATCAAGATTGGCAGTTTACAGCTTTCTGAGTCCAGTAATGCTGAAATAGTGTTTCTGTTGAAATGAAGTGAAATCAAGCCCAAATCTGCTCAAAAGCTTTTCTCTCTATTAGAGAAAGCTGTTTCATTCAATATTCAGTGCAAATCTTGCCAAACTGAAACAAGCCTTATGAAGTACAATGTTTTCTGCAATGCTGTAAGACAGCTTTTAATGTGTTAGAAGTTATATGCACAAAAACTAATGTTAGGACTTCAATGATCAAGATTGTCAGTTTACAGCTTTCTGAGTCCAGTAATGTTGAAATAGTGTTTCTGTTCAAATGAAGTGAAATCAAGCCCAAATCTGCTCAAAAGCTTTTCTCTCTATTAGAGAAAGCTGTTTCATTCAATATTCAGTGCAAATCTTGCCAAACTGAAACAAGCTTATGTCTTATGAAGTACAATGTTTTCTGCAATGCTGTAAGACAGTTTTTAATGTGTTAGAAGTTATATGCACAAAACCTTATGTTAGGACTTCAATGATCAAGATTGTCAGTTTACAGCTTTCTGAGTCCAGTAATGCTGAAATAGTGTTTCTGTTGAAATGAAGTGAAATCAAGCCCAAATCTGCTCAAAAGCTTTTCTCTCTATTAGATAAAGCTGTTTCATTCAGTATTCAGTGCAAATCTTGCCAAACTGAAACAAGCTTATGTCTTATGAAGTACAATGTTTTCTGCAATGCTGTAAGACAGTTTTTAATGTGTTAGAAGTTATATGCACAAAAACTAATGTTAGGACTTCAATGATCAAGATTGTCAGTTTACAGCTTTCTGAGTCAAGTAATGCTGAAATAGTGTTTCTGTTGAAATGAAGTGAAATCAAGCCCAAGTCTGCTCAAAAGCTTTTCTCTCTATTAGATAAAGCTGTTTCATTCAGTATTCAGTGCAAATCTTGCCAAACTGAAACAAGCTTATGCCTTATGAAGTACAATGTTTTCTGCAATGCTGTAAGACAGTTTTTAATGTGTTAGAAGTTATATGCACAAAAACTTATGTTAGGACTTCAATGATCAAGATTGTCAGTTTACAGCTTTCTGAGTCCAGTAATGCTGAAATAGTGTTTCTGTTGAAATGAAGTGAAATCAAGCCCAAATCTGCTCAAAAGCTTTTCTCTCTATTAGAGAAAGCTGTTTCATTTAATATTCAGTGCAAATCTTGCCAAACTGAAACAAGCTTATGCCTTATGAAGTACAATGTTTTCTGCAATGCTATAAGACAGTTTTTAATGTGTTAGAAGTTATATGCACAAAAACTTATGTTAGGACTTCAATGATCAAGATTGTCAGTTTACAGCTTTCTGAGTCCAGTAATGCTGAAATAGTGTTTCTGTTCAAATGAAGTGAAATCAAGCCCAAATCTGCTCAAAAGCTTTTCTCTCTATTAGATAAAGCTGTTTCATTCAGTATTCAGTGCAAATCTTGCCAAACTGAAACAAGCTTATGTCTTATGAAGTACAATGTTTTCTGCAATGCTGTAAGACAGTTTTTAATGTGTTAGAAGTTATATGCACAAAAACTTATGTTAGGACTTCAATGATCAAGATTGTCAGTTTACAGCTTTCTGAGTCCAGTAATGCTGAAATAGTGTTTCTGTTGAAATGAAGTGAAATCAAGCCCAAGTCTGCTCAAAAGCTTTTCTCTCTATTAGATAAAGCTGTTTCATTCAGTATTCAATGCAAATCTTGCCAAACTGAAACAAGCTTATGCCTTATGAAGTACAATGTTTTCTGCAATGCTGTAAGACAGTTTTTAATGTGTTAGAAGTTATATACACAAAAACTAATGTTAGAACTTCAATGATCAAGATTGGCAGTTTACAGCTTTCTGAGTCCAGTAATGTTGAAATAGTGTTTCTGTTCAAATGAAGTGAAATCAAGCCCAAATCTGCTCAAAAGCTTTTCTCTCTATTAGAGAAAGCTGTTTCATTCAATATTCAGTGCAAATCTTGCCAAACTGAAACAAGCTTATGCCTTATGAAGTACAATGTTTTCTGCAATGGTGTAAGACAGTTTTTAATGTGTTAGAAGTTATATGCACAAAAACTTATGTTAGGACTTCAATGATCAAGATTGTCAGTTTACAGCTTTCTGAGTCCAGTAATGCTGAAATAGTGTTTCTGTTGAAATGAAGTGAAATCAAGCCCAAAGTCTGCTCAAAAGCTTTTCTCTCTATTAGATAAAGCTGTTTCATTCAGTATTCAGTGCAAATCTTGCCAAACTGAAACAAGCTTATGCCTTATGAAGTACAATGTTTTCTGCAATGCTGTAAGACAGTTTTTAATGTGTTAGAAGTTATATGCACAAAAACTTATGTTAGGACTTCAATGATCAAGATTGTCAGTTTACAGCTTTCTGAGTCCAGTAATGCTGAAATAGTGTTTCTGTTCAAATGAAGTGAAATCAAGCCCAAATCTGCTCAAAAGCTTTTCTCTCTATTAGAGAAAGCTGTTTCATTCAGTATTCAGTGCAAATCTTGCCAAACTGAAACATGCTTATGTCTTATGAAATAAAATGTTTTCTGCAATGCTGTAAGACAGTTTTTAATGTGTTAGAAGTTATATACACAAAAACTAATGTTAGGACTGCAATGATCAAGATTGTCAGTTTACAGCTTTCTGAGTCCAGTAATGTTGAAATAGTGTTTCTGTTCAAATGAAGTGAAATCAAGCCCAAATCTGCTCAAAAGCTTTTCTCTCTATTAGAGAATGCTGTTTCATTCAATATTCAGTGCAAATCTTGCCAAACTGAAACAAGCGTATGCCTTATGAAGTACAATGTTTTCTGCAATGCTGTAAGACAGTTTTTAATGTGTTAGAAGTTATATGCACAAAAACTAATGTTAGGACTGCAATGATCAAGATTGTCAGTTTACAGCTTTCTGAGTCCAGTAATGTTGAAATAGTGTTTCTGTTCAAATGAAGTGAAATCAAGCCCAAATCTGCTCAAAAGCTTTTCTCTCTATTAGATAAAGCTGTTTCATTCAGTATTCAGTGCAAATCTTGCCAAACTGAAACAAGCTTATGTCTTATGAAGTACAATGTTTTCTGCAATGCTGTAAGACAGTTTTTAATGTGTTAGAAGTTATATGCACAAAAACATATGTTAGGACTTCAATGATCAAGATTGTCAGTTTACAGCTTTCTGAGTCCAGTAATGCTGAAATAGTGTTTCTGTTGAAATGAAGTGAAATCAAGCCCAAATCTGCTCAAAAGCTTTTCTCTCTATTAGATAAAGCTGTTTCATTCAGTATTCAGTGCAAATCTTGCCAAACTGAAACAAGCTTATGTCTTATGAAGTACAATGTTTTCTGCAATGCTGTAAGACAGCTTTTAATGTGTTAGAAGTTATATGCACAAAAACTTATGTTAGGACTTCAATGATCAAGATTGTCAGTTTACAGCTTTCTGAGTCCAGTAATGCTGAAATAGTGTTTCTGTTGAAATGAAGTGAAATCAAGCCCAAATCTGCTCAAAAGCTTTTCTCTCTATTAGATAAAGCTGTTTCATTCAGTATTCAGTGCAAATCTTGCCAAACTGAAACAAGCTTTTGCCTTATGAAGTACAATGTTTTCTGCAATGCTGTAAGACAGTTTTTAATGTGTTAGAAGTTATATGCACAAAAACTAATGTTAGGACTGCAATGATCAAGATTGTCAGTTTACAGCTTTCTGAGTCCAGTAATGTTGAAATAGTGTTTCTGTTGAAATGAAGTGAAATCAAGCCCAAGTCTGCTCAAAAGCTTTTCTCTCTATTAGAGAAAGCTGTTTCATTCAGTATTCAGTGCAAATCTTGCCAAACTGAAACAAGCGTATGCCTTATGAAGTACAATGTTTTCTGCAATGCTGTAAGACAGTTTTTAATGTGTTAGAAGTTATATGCACAAAAACTAATGTTAGGACTGCAATGATCAAGATTGTCAGTTTACAGCTTTCTGAGTCCAGTAATGTTGAAATAGTGTTTCTGTTCAAATGAAGTGAAATCAAGCCCAAATCTGCTCAAAAGCTTTTCTCTCTATTAGATAAAGCTGTTTCATTCAGTATTCAGTGCAAATCTTGCCAAACTGAAACAAGCTTATGTCTTATGAAGTACAATGTTTTCTGCAATGCTGTAAGACAGTTTTTAATGTGTTAGAAGTTATATACACAAAAACTAATGTTAGGACTGCAATGATCAAGATTGTCAGTTTACAGCTTTCTGAGTCCAGTAATGTTGAAATAGTGTTTCTGTTCAAATGAAGTGAAATCAAGCCCAAATCTGCTCAAAAGCTTTTCTCTCTATTAGAGAATGCTGTTTCATTCAATATTCAGTGCAAATCTTGCCAAACTGAAACAAGCGTATGCCTTATGAAGTACAATGTTTTCTGCAATGCTGTAAGACAGTTTTTAATGTGTTAGAAGTTATATGCACAAAAACTAATGTTAGGACTGCAATGATCAAGATTGTCAGTTTACAGCGTTCTGAGTCCAGTAATGTTGACATAGTGTTTCTGTTCAAATGAAGTGAAATCAAGCCCAAATCTGCTCAAAAGCTTTTCTCTCTATTAGATAAAGCTGTTTCATTCAGTATTCAGTGCAAATCTTGCCAAACTGAAACAAGCTTATGAAGTACAATGTTTTCTGCAATGCTGTAAGACAGTTTTTAATGTGTTAGAAGTTATATGCACAAAAACTTATGTTAGGACTTCAATGATCAAGATTGTCAGTTTACAGCTTTCTGAGTCCAGTAATGCTGAAATAGTGTTTCTGTTCAAATGAAGTGAAATCAAGCCCAAATCTGCTCAAAAGCTTTTCTCTCTATTAGATAAAGCTGTTTCATTCAGTATTCAGTGCAAATCTTGCCAAACTGAAACAAGCTTATGCCTTATGAAGTACAATGTTTTCTGCAATGCTGTAAGACAGTTTTTAATGTGTTAGAAGTTATATGCACAAAAACTTATGTTAGGACTTCAATGATCAAGATTGTCAGTTTACAGCTTTCTGAGTCCAGTAATGCTGAAATAGTGTTTCTGTTGAAATGAAGTGAAATCAAGCCCAAGTCTGCTCAAAAGCTTTTCTCTCTATTAGATAAAGCTGTTTCATTCAGTATTCAGTGCAAATCTTGCCAAACTGAAACAAGCTTATGCCTTATGAAGTACAATGTTTTCTGCAATGCTGTAAGACAGTTTTTAATGTGTTAGAAGTTATATGCACAAAAACTTATGTTAGGACTTCAATGATCAAGATTGTCAGTTTACAGCTTTCTGAGTCCAGTAATGCTGAAATAGTGTTTCTGTTCAAATGAAGTGAAATCAAGCCCAAATCTGCTCAAAAGCTTTTCTCTCTATTAGATAAAGCTGTTTCATTCAGTATTCAGTGCAAATCTTGCCAAACTGAAACAAGCTTATGTCTTATGAAGTACAATGTTTTCTGCAATGCTGTAAGACAGTTTTTAATGTGTTAGAAGTTATATGCAAAAAAACTAATGTTAGGACTTCAATGATCAAGATTGTCAGTTTACAGCTTTCTGAGTCCAGTAATGCTGAAATAGTGTTTCTGTTGAAATGAAGTGAAATCAAGCCCAAACCTGCTCAAAAGCTTTTCTCTCTATTAGAGAAAGCTGTTTCATTCAGTATTCAGAGCAAATCTTGCCAAACTGAAACAAGCTTATGTCTTATGAAATAAAATGTTTTCTGCAATGCTGTAAGACAGTTTTTAATGTGTTAGAAGTTATATACACAAAAACTAATGTTAGGACTGCAATGATCAAGATTGTCAGTTTACAGCTTTCTGAGTCCAGTAATGTTGAAATAGTGTTTCTGTTCAAATGAAGTGAAATCAAGCCCAAATCTGCTCAAAAGCTTTTCTCTCTATTAGAGAAAGCTGTTTCATTCAATATTCAGTGCAAATCTTGCCAAACTGAAACAAGCGTATGCCTTATGAAGTACAATGTTTTCTGCAATGCTGCAAGACAGTTTTTAATGTGTTAGAAGTGATATGCACAAAAACTAATGTTAGGACTGCAATGATCAAGATTGTCAGTTTACAGCTTTCTGAGTCCAGTAATGTTGAAATAGTGTTTCTGTTCAAATGAAGTGAAATCAAGCCCAAATCTGCTCAAAAGCTTTTCTCTCTATTAGATAAAGCTGTTTCATTCAGTATTCAGTGCAAATCTTGCCAAACTGAAACAAGCTTATGTCTTATGAAGTACAATGTTTTCTGCAATGCTGTAAGACAGTTTTTAATGTGTTAGAAGTTATATGCACAAAAACTTATGTTAGGACTTCAATGATCAAGATTGTCAGTTTACAGCTTTCTGAGTCCAGTAATGCTGAAATAGTGTTTCTGTTGAAATGAAGTGAAATCAAGCCCAAATCTGCTCAAAAGCTTTTCTCTCTATTAGATAAAGCTGTTTCATTCAGTATTCAGTGCAAATCTTGCCAAACTGAAACAAGCTTATGTCTTAAGAAGTACAATGTTTTCTGCAATGCTGTAAGACAGTTTTTAATGTGTTAGAAGTTATATGCACAAAAACTAATGTTAGGACTTCAATGATCAAGATTGTCAGTTTACAGCTTTCTGAGTCCAGTAATGCTGAAATAGTGTTTCTGTTCAAATGAAGTGAAATCAAGCCCAAATCTGCTCAAAAGCTTTTCTCTCTATTAGATAAAGCTGTTTCATTCAGTATTCTGTGCAAATCTTGCCAAACTGAAACAAGCTTATGTCTTATGAAGTACAATGTTTTCTGCAATGCTGTAAGACAGTTTTTAATGTGTTAGAAGTTATATGCACAAAAACTAATGTTAGGACTTCAATGATCAAGATTGTCAGTTTACAGCTTTCTGAGTCCAGTAATGCTGAAATAGTGTTTCTGTTGAAATGAAGTGAAATCAAGCCCAAATCTGCTCAAAAGCTTTTCTCTCTATTAGATAAAGCTGTTTCATTCAGTATTCAGTGCAAATCTTGCCAAACTGAAACAAGCTTATGTCTTATGAAGTACAATGTTTTCTGCAATGCTGTAAGACAGCTTTTAATGTGTTAGAAGTTATATGCACAAAAACTTATGTTAGGACTTCAATGATCAAGATTGTCAGTTTACAGCTTTCTGAGTCCAGTAATGCTGAAATAGTGTTTCTGTTCAAATGAAGTGAAATCAAGCCCAAATCTGCTCAAAAGCTTTTCTCTCTAATAGAGAATGCGGTTTCATTGAGTATTCAGTGCAAATCTTGCCAAACTGAAACAAGCTTATGTCTTATGAAATGAAATGTTTTTTGCAATGCTGTAAGACAGTTTTTAATGTGTTAGAAGTTATATACACAAAAACTAATGTTAGAACTTCAATGATCAAGATTGGCAGTTTACAGCTTTCTGAGTCCAGTAATGCTGAAATAGTGTTTCTGTTCAAATGAAGTGAAATCAAGCCCAAATCTGCTCAAAAGCTTTTCTCTCTATTAGAGAAAGCTGTTTCATTCAGTATTCAGTGCAAATCTTGCCAAACTGAAAGATGCTTATGCCTTATGAAATGCAATGTTTTCTGCAATGCTGTAAGACAGTTTTTAATGTGTTAGAAGTTATATGCACAAAAACTTATGTTAGGACTTCAATGATCAAGATTGTCAGTTTACAGCTTTCTGAGTCCAGTAATGTTGAAATAGTGCCTCTGTTCAAATGAAGTGAAATCAAGCCCAAATCTGCTCAAAAGCTTTTCTCTCTATTAGAGAAAGCTGTTTCATTCAATATTCAGTGCAAATCTTGCCAAACTGAAAGATGCTTATGCCTTATGAAATACAATGTTTTCTGCAATGCTGTAAGACAGTTTTTAATGTGTTAGAAGTTATATGCACAAAAACTTATGTTAGGACTTCAATGATCAAGATTGTCAGTTTACAGCTTTCTGAGTCCAGTAATCTTGAAATAGTGCCTCTGTTCAAATGAAGTGAAATCAAGCCCAAATCTGCTCAAAAGCTTTTCTCTCTAATAGAGAAAGCTGTTTCATTCAATATTCAGTGCAAATCTTGCCAAACTGAAAGATGCTTGTGCCTTATGAAATACAATGTTTTCTGCAATGCTGTAAGACAGTTTTTAATGTGTTAGAAGTTATATGCACAAAAACTTATGTTAGGACTTCAATGATCAAGATTGTCAGTTTACAGCTTTCTGAGTCCAGTAATGTTGAAATAGTGCATCTGTTCAAATGAAGTGAAATCAAGCCCAAATCTGCTCAAAAGCTTGTCTCTCTAATAGAGAAAGCTGTTTCATTCAATATTCAGTGCAAATCTTGCCAAACTGAAAGATGCTTGTGCCTTATGAACAACAATGTTTTCTGCAATGCTGTAAGACAGTTTTTAATGTGTTAGAAGTTATATGCACAAAAACTAATGTTAGGACTTCAATGATCAAGATTGTCAGTTTACAGCTTTCTGAGTCCAGTAATGCTGCAATAGTGTTTCTGTTCAAATGAAGTGAAATCAAGCCCAAATCTGCTCAAAAGCTTTTCTCTCTATTAGATAAAGCTGTTTCATTCAATATTCAGTGCAAATCTTGCCAAACTGAAACAAGCTTATGTCTTATGAAGTACAATGTTTTCTGCAATGCTGTAAGACAGTTTTTAATGTGTTAGAAGTTATATGCACAAAACCTTATGTTAGGACTTCAATGATCAAGATTGTCAGTTTACAGCTTTCTGAGTCCAGTAATGCTGAAATAGTGTTTCTGTTGAAATGAAGTGAAATCAAGCCCAAATCTGCTCAAAAGCTTTTCTCTCTATTAGAGAAAGCTGTTTCATTCAATATTCAGTGCAAATCTTGCCAAACTGAAACAAGCTTATGCCTTATGAAGTACAATGTTTTCTGCAATGCTGTAAGACAGTTTTGAATGTGTTAGAAGTTATATGCACAAAAACTAATGTTAGGACTTCAATGATCAAGATTGTCAGTTTACAGCTTTCTGAGTCCAGTAATGCTGAAATAGTGTTTCTGTTCAAATGAAGTGAAATCAAGCCCAAATCTGCTCAAAAGCTTTTCTCTCTATTAGATAAAGCTGTTTCATTCAGTATTCAGTGCAAATCTTGCCAAACTGAAACAAGCTTATGTCTTATGAAGTACAATGTTTTCTGCAATGCTGTAAGACAGTTTTTAATGTGTTAGAAGTTATATGCACAAAAACTAATGTTAGGACTTCAATGATCAAGATTGTCAGTTTACAGCTTTCTGAGTCCAGTAATGCTGAAATAGTGTTTCTGTTGAAATGAAGTGAAATCAAGCCCAAATCTGCTCAAAAGCTTTTCTCTCTATTAGATAAAGCTGTTTCATTCAGTATTCAGTGCAAATCTTGCCAAACTGAAACAAGCTTATGTCTTATGAAGTACAATGTTTTCTGCAATGCTGTAAGACAGCTTTTAATGTGTTAGAAGTTATATGCACAAAAACTTATGTTAGGACTTCAATGATCAAGATTGTCAGTTTACAGCTTTCTGAGTCCAGTAATGCTGAAATAGTGTTTCTGTTGAAATGAAGTGAAATCAAGCCCAAATCTGCTCAAAAGCTTTTCTCTCTATTAGATAAAGCTGTTTCATTCAGTATTCAGTGCAAATCTTGCCAAACTGAAACAAGCTTATGCCTTATGAAGTACAATGTTTTCTGCAATGCTGTAAGACAGTTTTTAATGTGTTAGAAGTTATATGCACAAAAACTAATGTTAGGACTTCAATGATCAAGATTGTCAGTTTACAGCTTTCTGAGTCCAGTAATGCTGAAATAGTGTTTCTGTTCAAATGAAGTGAAATCAAGCCCAAATCTGCTCAAAAGCTTTTCTCTCTATTAGATAAAGCTGTTTCATTCAGTATTCAGTGCAAATCTTGCCAAACTGAAACAAGCTTATGTCTTATGAAGTACAATGTTTTCTGCAATGCTGTAAGACAGTTTTTAATGTGTTAGAAGTTATATGCACAAAAACTAATGTTAGGACTTCAATGATCAAGATTGTCAGTTTACAGCTTTCTGAGTCCAGTAATGCTGAAATAGTGTTTCTGTTGAAATGAAGTGAAATCAAGCCCAAGTCTGCTCAAAAGCTTTTCTCTCTATTAGATAAAGCTGTTTCATTCAGTATTCAGTGCAAATCTTGCCAAACTGAAACAAGCTTATGCCTTATGAAGTACAATGTTTTCTGCAATGCTGTAAGACAGTTTTTAATGTGTTAGAAGTTATATGCACAAAAACTAATGTTAGGACTTCAATGATCAAGATTGTCAGTTTACAGCTTTCTGAGTCCAGTAATGCTGAAATAGTGTTTCTGTTCAAATGAAGTGAAATCAAGCCCAAATCTGCTCAAAAGCTTTTCTCTCTATTAGAGAAAGCTGTTTCATTCAGTATTCAGTGCAAATCTTGCCAAACTGAAACATGCTTATGTCTTATGAAATAAAATGTTTTCTGCAATGCTGTAAGACAGTTTTTAATGTGTTAGAAGTTATATACACAAAAACTAATGTTAGGACTGCAATGATCAAGATTGTCAGTTTACAGCTTTCTGAGTCCAGTAATGTTGAAATAGTGTTTCTGTTCAAATGAAGTGAAATCAAGCCCAAATCTGCTCAAAAGCTTTTCTCTCTATTAGAGAAAGCTGTTTCATTCAATATTCAGTGCAAATCTTGCCAAACTGAAACAAGCGTATGCCTTATGAAGTACAATGTTTTCTGCAATGCTGTAAGACAGTTTTTAATGTGTTAGAAGTTATATGCACAAAAACTAATGTTAGGACTTCAATGATCAAGATTGTCAGTTTACAGCTTTCTGAGTCCAGTAATGCTGAAATAGTGTTTCTGTTCAAATGAAGTGAAATCAAGCCCAAATCTGCTCAAAAGCTTTTCTCTCTATTAGATAAAGCTGTTTCATTCAGTATTCAGTGCAAATCTTGCCAAACTGAAACAAGCTTATGTCTTATGAAGTACAATGTTTTCTGCAATGCTGTAAGACAGTTTTTAATGTGTTAGAAGTTATATGCACAAAAACTAATGTTAGGACTTCAATGATCAAGATTGTCAGTTTACAGCTTTCTGAGTCCAGTAATGCTGAAATAGTGTTTCTGTTCAAATGAAGTGAAATCAAGCCCAAATCTGCTCAAAAGCTTTTCTCTCTATTAGAGAAAGCTGTTTCATTCAGTATTCAGTGCAAATCTTGCCAAACTGAAACATGCTTATGTCTTATGAAATAAAATGTTTTCTGCAATGCTGTAAGACAGTTTTTAATGTGTTAGAAGTTATATACACAAAAACTAATGTTAGGACTGCAATGATCAAGATTGTCAGTTTACAGCTTTCTGAGTCCAGTAATGTTGAAATAGTGTTTCTGTTCAAATGAAGTGAAATCAAGCCCAAATCTGCTCAAAAGCTTTTCTCTCTATTAGAGAAAGCTGTTTCATTCAATATTCAGTGCAAATGTTGCCAAACTGAAACAAGCTTATGTCTTATGAAGTACAATGTTTTCTGCAATGCTGTAAGACAGTTTTTAATGTGTTAGAAGTTATATGCACAAAAACTTATGTTAGGACTTCAATGATCAAGATTGTCAGTTTACAGCTTTCTGAGTCCAGTAATGCTGAAATAGTGTTTCTCTTCAAATGAAGTGAAATCAAGCCCAAATCTGCTCAAAAGCTTTTCTCTCTATTAGATAAAGCTGTTTCATTCAGTATTCAGTGCAAATCTTGCCAAACTGAAACAAGCTTATGTCTTATGAAGTACAATGTTTTCTGCAATGCTGTAAGACAGTTTTTAATGTGTTAGAAGTTATATGCACAAAAACTAATGTTAGGACTTCAATGATCAAGATTGTCAGTTTACAGCTTTCTGAGTCCAGTAATGCTGAAATAGTGTTTCTGTTGAAATGAAGTGAAATCAAGCCCAAATCTGCTCAAAAGCTTTTCTCTCTATTAGATAAAGCTGTTTCATTCAGTATTCAGTGCAAATCTTGCCAAACTGAAACAAGCTTATGTCTTATGAAGTACAATGTTTTCTGCAATGCTGTAAGACAGCTTTTAATGTGTTAGAAGTTATATGCACAAAAACTTATGTTAGGACTTCAATGATCAAGATT
Organism: Carassius gibelio; assembly: GCF_023724105.1. NCBI lineage: Eukaryota > Metazoa > Chordata > Actinopteri > Cypriniformes > Cyprinidae > Carassius > Carassius gibelio. Next base: position 53,512,432 of record NC_068398.1, read on the forward strand.
GTCAGTTTACAGCTTTCTGAGTCCAGTAATGCTGAAATAGTGTTTCTGTTGAAATGAAGTGAAATCAAGCCCAAATCTGCTCAAAAGCTTTTCTCTCTATTAGATAAAGCTGTTTCATTCAGTATTCAGTGCAAATCTTGCCAAACTGAAACAAGCTTATGCCTTATGAAGTACAATGTTTTCTGCAATGCTGTAAGACAGTTTTTAATGTGTTAGAAGTTATATGCACAAAAACTAATGTTAGGACTTCAATGATCAAGATTGTCAGTTTACAGCTTTCTGAGTCCAGTAATGCTGAAATAGTGTTTCTGTTCAAATGAAGTGAAATCAAGCCCAAATCTGCTCAAAAGCTTTTCTCTCTATTAGATAAAGCTGTTTCATTCAGTATTCAGTGCAAATCTTGCCAAACTGAAACAAGCTTATGTCTTATGAAGTACAATGTTTTCTGCAATGCTGTAAGACAGTTTTTAATGTGTTAGAAGTTATATGCACAAAAACTAATGTTAGGACTTCAATGATCAAGATTGTCAGTTTACAGCTTTCTGAGTCCAGTAATGCTGAAATAGTGTTTCTGTTGAAATGAAGTGAAATCAAGCCCAAGTCTGCTCAAAAGCTTTTCTCTCTATTAGATAAAGCTGTTTCATTCAGTATTCAGTGCAAATCTTGCCAAACTGAAACAAGCTTATGCCTTATGAAGTACAATGTTTTCTGCAATGCTGTAAGACAGTTTTTAATGTGTTAGAAGTTATATGCACAAAAACTAATGTTAGGACTTCAATGATCAAGATTGTCAGTTTACAGCTTTCTGAGTCCAGTAATGTTGAAATAGTGTTTCTGTTCAAATGAAGTGAAATCAAGCCCAAATCTGCTCAAAAGCTTTTCTCTCTATTAGAGAAAGCTGTTTCATTCAATATTCAGTGCAAATCTTGCCAAACTGAAACAAGCGTATGCCTTATGAAGTACAATGTTTTCTGCAATGCTGTAAGACAGTTTTTAATGTGTTAGAAGTTATATGCACAAAAACTAATGTTAGGACTTCAATGATCAAGATTGTCAGTTTACAGCTTTCTGAGTCCAGTAATGCTGAAATAGTGTTTCTGTTCAAATGAAGTGAAATCAAGCCCAAATCTGCTCAAAAGCTTTTCTCTCTATTAGATAAAGCTGTTTCATTCAGTATTCAGTGCAAATCTTGCCAAACTGAAACAAGCTTATGTCTTATGAAGTACAATGTTTTCTGCAATGCTGTAAGACAGTTTTTAATGTGTTAGAAGTTATATGCACAAAAACTAATGTTAGGACTTCAATGATCAAGATTGTCAGTTTACAGCTTTCTGAGTCCAGTAATGCTGAAATAGTGTTTCTGTTCAAATGAAGTGAAATCAAGCCCAAATCTGCTCAAAAGCTTTTCTCTCTATTAGATAAAGCTGTTTCATTCAGTATTCAGTGCAAATCTTGCCAAACTGAAACAAGCTTATGCCTTATGAAGTACAATGTTTTCTGCAATGCTGTAAGACAGTTTTTAATGTGTTAGAAGTTATATGCACAAAAACTAATGTTAGGACTTCAATGATCAAGATTGTCAGTTTACAGCTTTCTGAGTCCAGTAATGCTGAAATAGTGTTTCTGTTCAAATGAAGTGAAATCAAGCCCAAATCTGCTCAAAAGCTTTTCTCTCTATTAGATAAAGCTGTTTCATTCAGTATTCAGTGCAAATCTTGCCAAACTGAAACAAGCTTATGTCTTATGAAGTACAATGTTTTCTGCAATGCTGTAAGACAGTTTTTAATGTGTTAGAAGTTATATGCACAAAAACTAATGTTAGGACTTCAATGATCAAGATTGTCAGTTTACAGCTTTCTGAGTCCAGTAATGCTGAAATAGTGTTTCTGTTGAAATGAAGTGAAATCAAGCCCAAGTCTGCTCAAAAGCTTTTCTCTCTATTAGATAAAGCTGTTTCATTCAGTATTCAGTGCAAATCTTGCCAAACTGAAACAAGCTTATGCCTTATGAAGTACAATGTTTTCTGCAATGCTGTAAGACAGTTTTTAATGTGTTAGAAGTTATATGCACAAAAACTAATGTTAGGACTTCAATGATCAAGATTGTCAGTTTACAGCTTTCTGAGTCCAGTAATGCTGAAATAGTGTTTCTGTTCAAATGAAGTGAAATCAAGCCCAAATCTGCTCAAAAGCTTTTCTCTCTATTAGAGAAAGCTGTTTCATTCAGTATTCAGTGCAAATCTTGCCAAACTGAAACATGCTTATGTCTTATGAAATAAAATGTTTTCTGCAATGCTGTAAGACAGTTTTTAATGTGTTAGAAGTTATATACACAAAAACTAATGTTAGGACTGCAATGATCAAGATTGTCAGTTTACAGCTTTCTGAGTCCAGTAATGTTGAAATAGTGTTTCTGTTCAAATGAAGTGAAATCAAGCCCAAATCTGCTCAAAAGCTTTTCTCTCTATTAGAGAAAGCTGTTTCATTCAATATTCAGTGCAAATCTTGCCAAACTGAAACAAGCGTATGCCTTATGAAGTACAATGTTTTCTGCAATGCTGTAAGACAGTTTTTAATGTGTTAGAAGTTATATGCACAAAAACTAATGTTAGGACTTCAATGATCAAGATTGTCAGTTTACAGCTTTCTGAGTCCAGTAATGCTGAAATAGTGTTTCTGTTCAAATGAAGTGAAATCAAGCCCAAATCTGCTCAAAAGCTTTTCTCTCTATTAGATAAAGCTGTTTCATTCAGTATTCAGTGCAAATCTTGCCAAACTGAAACAAGCTTATGTCTTATGAAGTACAATGTTTTCTGCAATGCTGTAAGACAGTTTTTAATGTGTTAGAAGTTATATGCACAAAAACTAATGTTAGGACTTCAATGATCAAGATTGTCAGTTTACAGCTTTCTGAGTCCAGTAATGCTGAAATAGTGTTTCTGTTCAAATGAAGTGAAATCAAGCCCAAATCTGCTCAAAAGCTTTTCTCTCTATTAGAGAAAGCTGTTTCATTCAGTATTCAGTGCAAATCTTGCCAAACTGAAACATGCTTATGTCTTATGAAATAAAATGTTTTCTGCAATGCTGTAAGACAGTTTTTAATGTGTTAGAAGTTATATACACAAAAACTAATGTTAGGACTGCAATGATCAAGATTGTCAGTTTACAGCTTTCTGAGTCCAGTAATGTTGAAATAGTGTTTCTGTTCAAATGAAGTGAAATCAAGCCCAAATCTGCTCAAAAGCTTTTCTCTCTATTAGAGAAAGCTGTTTCATTCAATATTCAGTGCAAATGTTGCCAAACTGAAACAAGCTTATGTCTTATGAAGTACAATGTTTTCTGCAATGCTGTAAGACAGTTTTTAATGTGTTAGAAGTTATATGCACAAAAACTTATGTTAGGACTTCAATGATCAAGATTGTCAGTTTACAGCTTTCTGAGTCCAGTAATGCTGAAATAGTGTTTCTGTTGAAATGAAGTGAAATCAAGCCCAAATCTGCTCAAAAGCTTTTCTCTCTATTAGATAAAGCTGTTTCATTCAGTATTCAGTGCAAATCTTGCCAAACTGAAACAAGCTTATGTCTTATGAAGTACAATGTTTTCTGCAATGCATTAAGACAGTTTTTAATGTGTTAGAAGTTATATGCACAAAAACTAATGTTAGGACTTCAATGATCAAGATTGTCAGTTTACAGCTTTCTGAGTCCAGTAATGCTGAAATAGTTTTTCTGTTCAAATGAAGTGAAATCAAGCCCAAATCTGCTCAAAAGCTTTTCTCTCTATTAGATAAAGCTGTTTCATTCAGTATTCAGTGCAAATCTTGCCAAACTGAAACAAGCTTATGTCTTATGAAGTACAATGTTTTCTGCAATGCTGTAAGACAGTTTTTAATGTGTTAGAAGTTATATGCACAAATACTAGTGTTAGGACTTCAATGATCAAGATTGTCAGTTTACAGCTTTCTGAGTCCAGTAATGCTGAAATAGTGTTTCTGTTGAAATGAAGTGAAATCAAGCCCAAATCTGCTCAAAAGCTTTTCTCTCTATTAGATAAAGCTGTTTCATTCAGTATTCAGTGCAAATCTTGCCAAACTGAAACAAGCTTATGTCTTATGAAGTACAATGTTTTCTGCAATGCTGTAAGACAGCTTTTAATGTGTTAGAAGTTATATGCACAAAAACTTATGTTAGGACTTCAATGATCAAGATTGTACGTTTACAGCTTTCTGAGTTCAGTAATGCTGAAATAGTGTTTCTGTTGAAATGAAGTGAAATCAAGCCCAAATCTGCTCAAAAGCTTTTCTCTCTATTAGATAAAGCTGTTTCATTCAGTATTCAGTGCAAATCTTGCCAAACTGAAACAAGCTTATGCCTTATGAAGTACAATGTTTTCTGCAATGCTGTAAGACAGTTTTTAATGTGTTAGAAGTTATATGCACAAAAACTAATGTTAGGACTTCAATGATCAAGATTGTCAGTTTACAGCTTTCTGAGTCCAGTAATGCTGAAATAGTGTTTCTGTTCAAATGAAGTGAAATCAATCCCAAATCTGCTCAAAAGCTTTTCTCTCTATTAGAGAAAGCTGTTTCATTCAGTATTCAGTGCAAATCTTGCCAAACTGAAACATGCTTATGTCTTATGAAATAAAATGTTTTCTGCAATGCTGTAAGACAGTTTTTAATGTGTTAGAAGTTATATACACAAAAACTAATGTTAGGACTGCAATGATCAAGATTGTCAGTTTACAGCTTTCTGAGTCCAGTAATGTTGAAATAGTGTTTCTGTTCAAATGAAGTGAAATCAAGCCCAAATCTGCTCAAAAGCTTTTCTCTCTATTAGATAAAGCTGTTTCATTCAGTATTCAGTGCAAATCTTGCCAAACTGAAACAAGCTTATGTCTTATGAAGTACAATGTTTTCTGCAATGCTGTAAGACAGTTTTTAATGTGTTAGAAGTTATATGCACAAAAACTAATGTTAGGACTTCAATGATCAAGATTGTCAGTTTACAGCTTTCTGAGTCCAGTAATGCTGAAATAGTGTTTCTGTTGAAATGAAGTGAAATCAAGCCCAAGTCTGCTCAAAAGCTTTTCTCTCTATTAGATAAAGCTGTTTCATTCAGTATTCAGTGCAAATCTTGCCAAACTGAAACAAGCTTATGCCTTATGAAGTACAATGTTTTCTGCAATGCTGTAAGACAGTTTTTAATGTGTTAGAAGTTATATGCACAAAAACTTATGTTAGGACTTCAATGATCAAGATTGTCAGTTTACAGCTTTCTGAGTCCAGTAATGCTGAAATAGTGTTTCTGTTCAAATGAAGTGAAATCAAGCCCAAATCTGCTCAAAAGCTTTTCTCTCTATTAGAGAAAGCTGTTTCATTCAGTATTCAGTGCAAATCTTGCCAAACTGAAACATGCTTATGTCTTATGAAATAAAATGTTTTCTGCAATGCTGTAAGACAGTTTTTAATGTGTTAGAAGTTATATACACAAAAACTAATGTTAGGACTGCAATGATCAAGATTGTCAGTTTACAGCTTTCTGAGTCCAGTAATGTTGAAATAGTGTTTCTGTTCAAATGAAGTGAAATCAAGCCCAAATCTGCTCAAAAGCTTTTCTCTCTATTAGAGAAAGCTGTTTCATTCAATATTCAGTGCAAATCTTGCCAAACTGAAACAAGCGTATGCCTTATGAAGTACAATGTTTTCTGCAATGCTGTAAGACAGTTTTTAATGTGTTAGAAGTGATATGCACAAAAACTAATGTTAGGACTGCAATGATCAAGATTGTCAGTTTACAGCTTTCTGAGTCCAGTAATGTTGAAATAGTGTTTCTGTTCAAATGAAGTGAAATCAAGCCCAAATCTGCTCAAAAGCTTTTCTCTCTATTAGATAAAGCTGTTTCATTCAATATTCAGTGCAAATCTTGCCAAACTGAAACAAGCTTATGCCTTATGAAGTACAATGTTTTCTGCAATGCTGTAAGACAGTTTTTAATGTGTTAGAAGTTATATGCACAAAAACTTATGTTAGGACTTCAATGATCAAGATTGTCAGTTTACAGCTTTCTGAGTCCAGTAATGCTGAAATAGTGTTTCTGTTGAAATGAAGTGAAATCAAGCCCAAAGTCTGCTCAAAAGCTTTTCTCTCTATTAGATAAAGCTGTTTCATTCAGTATTCAGTGCAAATCTTGCCAAACTGAAACAAGCTTATGCCTTATGAAGTACAATGTTTTCTGCAATGCTGTAAGACAGTTTTTAATGTGTTAGAAGTTATATGCACAAAAACTTATGTTAGGACTTCAATGATCAAGATTGTCAGTTTACAGCTTTCTGAGTCCAGTAATGCTGAAATAGTGTTTCTGTTCAAATGAAGTGAAATCAAGCCCAAATCTGCTCAAAAGCTTTTCTCTCTATTAGAGAAAGCTGTTTCATTCAGTATTCAGTGCAAATCTTGCCAAACTGAAACATGCTTATGTCTTATGAAATAAAATGTTTTCTGCAATGCTGTAAGACAGTTTTTAATGTGTTGGAAGTTATATACACAAAAACTAATGTTAGGACTGCAATGATCAAGATTGTCAGTTTACAGCTTTCTGAGTCCAGTAATGTTGAAATAGTGTTTCTGTTCAAATGAAGTGAAATCAAGCCCAAATCTGCTCAAAAGCTTTTCTCTCTATTAGAGAATGCTGTTTCATTCAATATTCAGTGCAAATCTTGCCAAACTGAAACAAGCGTATGCCTTATGAAGTACAATGTTTTCTGCAATGCTGTAAGACAGTTTTTAATGTGTTAGAAGTTATATGCCCAAAAACTAATGTTAGGACTGCAATGATCAAGATTGTCAGTTTACAGCTTTCTGAGTCCAGTAATGTTGAAATAGTGTTTCTGTTCAAATGAAGTAAAATCAAGCCCAAATCTGCTCAAAAGCTTTTCTCTCTATTAGATAAAGCTGTTTCATTCAGTATTCAGTGCAAATCTTGCCAAACTGAAACAAGCTTATGTCTTATGAAGTACAATGTTTTCTGCAATGCTGTAAGACAGTTTTTAATGTGTTAGAAGTTATATGCACAAAAACATATGTTAGGACTTCAATGATCAAGATTGTCAGTTTACAGCTTTCTGAGTCCAGTAATGCTGAAATAGTGTTTCTGTTGAAATGAAGTGAAATCAAGCCCAAATCTGCTCAAAAGCTTTTCTCTCTATTAGATAAAGCTGTTTCATTCAGTATTCAGTGCAAATCTTGCCAAACTGAAACAAGCTTATGTCTTATGAAGTACAATGTTTTCTGCAATGCTGTAAGACAGCTTTTAATGTGTTAGAAGTTATGTGCACAAAAACTTATGTTAGGACTTCAATGATCAAGATTGTCAGTTTACAGCTTTCTGAGTCCAGTAATGCTGAAATAGTGTTTCTGTTGAAATGAAGTGAAATCAAGCCCAAATCTGCTCAAAAGCTTTTCTCTCTAATTAGATAAAGCTGTTTCATTCAGTATTCAGTGCAAATATTGCCAAACTGAAACAAGCTTTTGCCTTATGAAGTACAATGTTTTCTGCAATGCTGTAAGACAGTTTTTAATGTGTTAGAAGTTATATGCACAAAAACTAATGTTAGGACTGCAATGATCAAGATTGTCAGTTTACAGCTTTCTGAGTCCAGTAATGTTGAAATAGTGTTTCTGTTGAAATGAAGTGAAATCAAGCCCAAGTCTGCTCAAAAGCTTTTCTCTCTATTAGAGAAAGCTGTTTCATTCAGTATTCAGTGCAAATCTTGCCAAACTGAAACAAGCGTATGCCTTATGAAGTACAATGTTTTCTGCAATGCTGTAAGACAGTTTTTAATGTGTTAGAAGTTATATGCACAAAAACTAATGTTAGGACTGCAATGATCAAGATTGTCAGTTTACAGCTTTCTGAGTCCAGTAATGTTGAAATAGTGTTTCTGTTCAAATGAAGTGAAATCAAGCCCAAATCTGCTCAAAAGCTTTTCTCTCTATTAGATAAAGCTGTTTCATTCAGTATTCAGTGCAAATCTTGCCAAACTGAAACAAGCTTATGTCTTATGAAGTACAATGTTTTCTGCAATGCTGTAAGACAGTTTTTAATGTGTTAGAAGTTATATGCACAAAAACTTATGTTAGGACTTCAATGATCAAGATTGTCAGTTTACAGCTTTCTGAGTCCAGTAATGCTGAAATAGTGTTTCTGTTGAAATGAAGTGAAATCAAGCCCAAATCTGCTCAAAAGCTTTTCTCTCTATTAGAGAAAGCTGTTTCATTCAGTATTCAGTGCAAATCTTGCCAAACTGAAACAAGCTTATGCCTTATGAAGTACAATGTTTTCTGCAATGCTGTAAGTCAGTTTTTAATGTGTTAGAAGTTATATGCACAAAAACTAATGTTAGGACTTCAATGATCAAGATTGTCAGTTTACAGCTTTCTGAGTCCAGTAATGCTGAAATAGTGTTTCTGTTCAAATGAAGTGAAATCAAGCCCAAATCTGCTCAAAAGCTTTTCTCTCTATTAGATAAAGCTGTTTCATTCAGTATTCAGTGCAAATCTTGCCAAACTGAAACAAGCTTATGTCTTATGAAGTACAATGTTTTCTGCAATGCTGTAAGACAGTTTTTAATGTGTTAGAAGTTATATGCACAAAAACTTATGTTAGGACTTCAATGATCAAGATTGTCAGTTTACAGCTTTCTGAGTCCAGTAATGCTGAAATAGTGTTTCTGTTCAAATGAAGTGAAATCAAGCCCAAATCTGCTCAAAAGCTTTTCTCTCTATTAGAGAAAGCTGTTTCATTCAATATTCAGTGCAAATCTTGCCAAACTGAAACAAGCTTATGCCTTATGAAGTACAATGTTTTCTGCAATGCTGTAAGACAGTTTTTAATGTGTTAGAAGTTATATGCACAAAAACTAATGTTAGGACTTCAATGATCAAGATTGTCAGTTTACAGCTTTCTGAGTCCAGTAATGCTGAAATAGTGTTTCTGTTGAAATGAAGTGAAATCAAGCCCAAACCTGCTCAAAAGCTTTTCTCTCTATTAGAGAAAGCTGTTTCATTCAGTATTCAGTGCAAATCTTGCCAAACTGAAACATGCTTATGTCTTATGAAATAAAATGTTTTCTGCAATGCTGTAAGACAGTTTTTAATGTGTTAGAAGTTATATACACAAAAACTAATGTTAGGACTGCAATGATCAAGATTGTCAGTTTACAGCTTTCTGAGTCCAGTAATGTTGAAATAGTGTTTCTGTTCAAATGAAGTGAAATCAAACCCAAATCTGCTCAAAAGCTTTTCTCTCTATTAGAGAAAGCTGTTTCATTCAATATTCAGTGCAAATCTTGCCAAACTGAAACAAGCGTATGCCTTATGAAGTACAATGTTTTCTGCAATGCTGCAAGACAGTTTTTAATGTGTTAGAAGTGATATGCACAAAAACTAATGTTAGGACTGCAATGATCAAGATTGTCAGTTTACAGCTTTCTGAGTCCAGTAATGTTGAAATAGTGTTTCTGTTCAAATGAAGTGAAATCAAGCCCAAATCTGCTCAAAAGCTTTTCTCTCTATTAGATAAAGCTGTTTCATTCAGTATTCAGTGCAAATCTTGCCAAACTGAAACAAGCTTATGTCTTATGAAGTACAATGTTTTCTGCAATGCTGTAAGACAGTTTTTAATGTGTTAGAAGTTATATGCACAAAAACTTATGTTAGGACTTCAATGATCAAGATTGTCAGTTTACAGCTTTCTGTGTCCAGTAATGCTGAAATAGTGTTTCTGTTGAAATGAAGTGAAATCAAGCCCAAATCTGCTCAAAAGCTTTTCTCTCTATTAGATAAAGCTGTTTCATTCAGTATTCAGTGCAAATCTTGCCAAACTGAAACAAGCTTATGTCTTATGAAGTACAATGTTTTCTGCAATGCTGTAAGACAGTTTTTAATGTGTTAGAAGTTATATGCACAAAAACTAATGTTAGGACTTCAATGATCAAGATTGTTAGTTTACAGCTTTCTGAGTCCAGTAATGCTGAAATAGTGTTTCTGTTCAAATGAAGTGAAATCAAGCCCAAATCTGCTCAAAAGCTTTTCTCTCTATTAGATAAAGCTGTTTCATTCAGTATTCAGTGCAAATCTTGCCAAACTGAAACAAGCTTATGTCTTATGAAGTACAATGTTTTCTGCAATGCTGTAAGACAGTTTTTAATGTGTTAGAAGTTATATGCACAAAAACTAATGTTAGGACTTCAATGATCAAGATTGTCAGTTTACAGCTTTCTGAGTCCAGTAATGCTGAAATAGTGTTTCTGTTGAAATGAAGTGAAATCAAGCCCAAGTCTGCTCAAAAGCTTTTCTCTCTATTAGATAAAGCTGTTTCATTCAGTATTCAGTGCAAATCTTGCCAAACTGAAACAAGCTTATGCCTTATGAAGTACAATGTTTTCTGCAATGCTGTAAGACAGCTTTTAATGTGTTAGAAGTTATATGCACAAAAACTTATGTTAGGACTTCAATGATCAAGATTGTCAGTTTACAGCTTTCTGAGTCCAGTAATGCTGAAATAGTGTTTCTGTTGAAATGAAGTGAAATCAAGCCCAAATCTGCTCAAAAGCTTTTCTCTCTATTAGAGAAAGCTGTTTCATTCAGTATTCAGTGCAAATCTTGCCAAACTGAAACAAGCTTATGCCTTATGAAGTACAATGTTTTCTGCAATGCTGTAAGTCAGTTTTTAATGTGTTAGAAGTTATATGCACAAAAACTAATGTTAGGACTTCAATGATCAAGATTGTCAGTTTACAGCTTTCTGAGTCCAGTAATGCTGAAATAGTGTTTCTGTTCAAATGAAGTGAAATCAAGCCCAAATCTGCTCAAAAGCTTTTCTCTCTATTAGATAAAGCTGTTTCATTCAGTATTCAGTGCAAATCTTGCCAAACTGAAACAAGCTTATGTCTTATGAAGTACAATGTTTTCTGCAATGCTGTAAGACAGTTTTTAATGTGTTAGAAGTTATATGCACAAAAACTTATGTTAGGACTTCAATGATCAAGATTGTCAGTTTACAGCTTTCTGAGTCCAGTAATGCTGAAATAGTGTTTCTGTTCAAATGAAGTGAAATCAAGCCCAAATCTGCTCAAAAGCTTTTCTCTCTATTAGAGAAAGCTGTTTCATTCAATATTCAGTGCAAATCTTGCCAAACTGAAACAAGCTTATGCCTTATGAAGTACAATGTTTTCTGCAATGCTGTA
>NC_068398.1:53524174-53590428 GCF_023724105.1 Carassius gibelio
TTTTTAATGTGTTAGAAGTTATATACACAAAAACTAATGTTAGGACTGCAATGATCAAGATTGTCAGTTTACAGCTTTCTGAGTCCAGTAATGTTGAAATAGTGTTTCTGTTCAAATGAAGTGAAATCAAGCCCAAATCTGCTCAAAAGCTTTTCTCTCTATTAGATAAAGCTGTTTCATTCAGTATTCAGTGCAAATCTTGCCAAACTGAAACAAGCTTATGTCTTATGAAGTACAATGTTTTCTGCAATGCTGTAAGACAGTTTTTAATGTGTTAGAAGTTATATGCACAAAAACTAATGTTAGGACTTCAATGATCAAGATTGTCAGTTTACAGCTTTCTGAGTCCAGTAATGCTGAAATAGTGTTTCTGTTGAAATGAAGTGAAATCAAGCCCAAGTCTGCTCAAAAGCTTTTCTCTCTATTAGATAAAGCTGTTTCATTCAGTATTCAGTGCAAATCTTGCCAAACTGAAACAAGCTTATGCCTTATGAAGTACAATGTTTTCTGCAATGCTGTAAGACAGTTTTTAATGTGTTAGAAGTTATATGCACAAAAACTTATGTTAGGACTTCAATGATCAAGATTGTCAGTTTACAGCTTTCTGAGTCCAGTAATGCTGAAATAGTGTTTCTGTTCAAATGAAGTGAAATCAAGCCCAAATCTGCTCAAAAGCTTTTCTCTCTATTAGAGAAAGCTGTTTCATTCAGTATTCAGTGCAAATCTTGCCAAACTGAAACATGCTTATGTCTTATGAAATAAAATGTTTTCTGCAATGCTGTAAGACAGTTTTTAATGTGTTAGAAGTTATATACACAAAAACTAATGTTAGGACTGCAATGATCAAGATTGTCAGTTTACAGCTTTCTGAGTCCAGTAATGTTGAAATAGTGTTTCTGTTCAAATGAAGTGAAATCAAGCCCAAATCTGCTCAAAAGCTTTTCTCTCTATTAGAGAAAGCTGTTTCATTCAATATTCAGTGCAAATCTTGCCAAACTGAAACAAGCGTATGCCTTATGAAGTACAATGTTTTCTGCAATGCTGTAAGACAGTTTTTAATGTGTTAGAAGTGATATGCACAAAAACTAATGTTAGGACTGCAATGATCAAGATTGTCAGTTTACAGCTTTCTGAGTCCAGTAATGTTGAAATAGTGTTTCTGTTCAAATGAAGTGAAATCAAGCCCAAATCTGCTCAAAAGCTTTTCTCTCTATTAGATAAAGCTGTTTCATTCAATATTCAGTGCAAATCTTGCCAAACTGAAACAAGCTTATGCCTTATGAAGTACAATGTTTTCTGCAATGCTGTAAGACAGTTTTTAATGTGTTAGAAGTTATATGCACAAAAACTTATGTTAGGACTTCAATGATCAAGATTGTCAGTTTACAGCTTTCTGAGTCCAGTAATGCTGAAATAGTGTTTCTGTTGAAATGAAGTGAAATCAAGCCCAAAGTCTGCTCAAAAGCTTTTCTCTCTATTAGATAAAGCTGTTTCATTCAGTATTCAGTGCAAATCTTGCCAAACTGAAACAAGCTTATGCCTTATGAAGTACAATGTTTTCTGCAATGCTGTAAGACAGTTTTTAATGTGTTAGAAGTTATATGCACAAAAACTTATGTTAGGACTTCAATGATCAAGATTGTCAGTTTACAGCTTTCTGAGTCCAGTAATGCTGAAATAGTGTTTCTGTTCAAATGAAGTGAAATCAAGCCCAAATCTGCTCAAAAGCTTTTCTCTCTATTAGAGAAAGCTGTTTCATTCAGTATTCAGTGCAAATCTTGCCAAACTGAAACATGCTTATGTCTTATGAAATAAAATGTTTTCTGCAATGCTGTAAGACAGTTTTTAATGTGTTGGAAGTTATATACACAAAAACTAATGTTAGGACTGCAATGATCAAGATTGTCAGTTTACAGCTTTCTGAGTCCAGTAATGTTGAAATAGTGTTTCTGTTCAAATGAAGTGAAATCAAGCCCAAATCTGCTCAAAAGCTTTTCTCTCTATTAGAGAATGCTGTTTCATTCAATATTCAGTGCAAATCTTGCCAAACTGAAACAAGCGTATGCCTTATGAAGTACAATGTTTTCTGCAATGCTGTAAGACAGTTTTTAATGTGTTAGAAGTTATATGCCCAAAAACTAATGTTAGGACTGCAATGATCAAGATTGTCAGTTTACAGCTTTCTGAGTCCAGTAATGTTGAAATAGTGTTTCTGTTCAAATGAAGTAAAATCAAGCCCAAATCTGCTCAAAAGCTTTTCTCTCTATTAGATAAAGCTGTTTCATTCAGTATTCAGTGCAAATCTTGCCAAACTGAAACAAGCTTATGTCTTATGAAGTACAATGTTTTCTGCAATGCTGTAAGACAGTTTTTAATGTGTTAGAAGTTATATGCACAAAAACATATGTTAGGACTTCAATGATCAAGATTGTCAGTTTACAGCTTTCTGAGTCCAGTAATGCTGAAATAGTGTTTCTGTTGAAATGAAGTGAAATCAAGCCCAAATCTGCTCAAAAGCTTTTCTCTCTATTAGATAAAGCTGTTTCATTCAGTATTCAGTGCAAATCTTGCCAAACTGAAACAAGCTTATGTCTTATGAAGTACAATGTTTTCTGCAATGCTGTAAGACAGCTTTTAATGTGTTAGAAGTTATGTGCACAAAAACTTATGTTAGGACTTCAATGATCAAGATTGTCAGTTTACAGCTTTCTGAGTCCAGTAATGCTGAAATAGTGTTTCTGTTGAAATGAAGTGAAATCAAGCCCAAATCTGCTCAAAAGCTTTTCTCTCTAATTAGATAAAGCTGTTTCATTCAGTATTCAGTGCAAATATTGCCAAACTGAAACAAGCTTTTGCCTTATGAAGTACAATGTTTTCTGCAATGCTGTAAGACAGTTTTTAATGTGTTAGAAGTTATATGCACAAAAACTAATGTTAGGACTGCAATGATCAAGATTGTCAGTTTACAGCTTTCTGAGTCCAGTAATGTTGAAATAGTGTTTCTGTTGAAATGAAGTGAAATCAAGCCCAAGTCTGCTCAAAAGCTTTTCTCTCTATTAGAGAAAGCTGTTTCATTCAGTATTCAGTGCAAATCTTGCCAAACTGAAACAAGCGTATGCCTTATGAAGTACAATGTTTTCTGCAATGCTGTAAGACAGTTTTTAATGTGTTAGAAGTTATATGCACAAAAACTAATGTTAGGACTGCAATGATCAAGATTGTCAGTTTACAGCTTTCTGAGTCCAGTAATGTTGAAATAGTGTTTCTGTTCAAATGAAGTGAAATCAAGCCCAAATCTGCTCAAAAGCTTTTCTCTCTATTAGATAAAGCTGTTTCATTCAGTATTCAGTGCAAATCTTGCCAAACTGAAACAAGCTTATGTCTTATGAAGTACAATGTTTTCTGCAATGCTGTAAGACAGTTTTTAATGTGTTAGAAGTTATATGCACAAAAACTTATGTTAGGACTTCAATGATCAAGATTGTCAGTTTACAGCTTTCTGAGTCCAGTAATGCTGAAATAGTGTTTCTGTTGAAATGAATTGAAATCAAGCCCAAGTCTGCTCAAAAGCTTTTCTCTCTATTAGATAAAGCTGTTTCATTCAGTATTCAGTGCAAATCTTGCCAAACTGAAACAAGCTTATGCCTTATGAAGTACAATGTTTTCTGCAATGCTGTAAGACAGTTTTTAATGTGTTAGAAGTTATATGCACAAAAACTTATGTTAGGACTTCAATGATCAAGATTGTCAGTTTACAGCTTTCTGAGTCCAGTAATGCTGAAATAGTGTTTCTGTTGAAATGAAGTGAAATCAAGCCCAAATCTGCTCAAAAGCTTTTCTCTCTATTAGAGAAAGCTGTTTCATTCAGTATTCAGTGCAAATCTTGCCAAACTGAAACAAGCTTATGCCTTATGAAGTACAATGTTTTCTGCAATGCTGTAAGTCAGTTTTTAATGTGTTAGAAGTTATATGCACAAAAACTAATGTTAGGACTTCAATGATCAAGATTGTCAGTTTACAGCTTTCTGAGTCCAGTAATGCTGAAATAGTGTTTCTGTTCAAATGAAGTGAAATCAAGCCCAAATCTGCTCAAAAGCTTTTCTCTCTATTAGATAAAGCTGTTTCATTCAATATTCAGTGCAAATCTTGCCAAACTGAAACAAGCTTATGCCTTATGAAGTACAATGTTTTCTGCAATGCTGTAAGACAGTTTTTAATGTGTTAGAAGTTATATGCACAAAAACTAATGTTAGGACTTCAATGATCAAGATTGTCAGTTTACAGCTTTCTGAGTCCAGTAATGCTGAAATAGTGTTTCTGTTGAAATGAAGTGAAATCAAGCCCAAACCTGCTCAAAAGCTTTTCTCTCTATTAGAGAAAGCTGTTTCATTCAGTATTCAGTGCAAATCTTGCCAAACTGAAACATGCTTATGTCTTATGAAGTACAATGTTTTCTGCAATGCTGTAAGACAGTTTTTAATGTGTTAGAAGTTATATGCACAAAAACATATGTTAGGACTTCAATGATCAAGATTGTCAGTTTACAGCTTTCTGAGTCCAGTAATGCTGAAATAGTGTTTCTGTTCAAATGAAGTGAAATCAAGCCCAAATCTGCTCAAAAGCTTTTCTCTCTATTAGATAAAGCTGTTTCATTCAATATTCAGTGCAAATCTTGCCAAACTGAAACAAGCTTATGCCTTATGAAGTACAATGTTTTCTGCAATGCTGTAAGACAGTTTTTAATGTGTTAGAAGTTATATGCACAAAAACTAATGTTAGGACTTCAATGATCAAGATTGTCAGTTTACAGCTTTCTGAGTCCAGTAATGCTGAAATAGTGTTTCTGTTGAAATGAAGTGAAATCAAGCCCAAACCTGCTCAAAAGCTTTTCTCTCTATTAGAGAAAGCTGTTTCATTCAGTATTCAGTGCAAATCTTGCCAAACTGAAACATGCTTATGTCTTATGAAGTACAATGTTTTCTGCAATGCTGTAAGACAGTTTTTAATGTGTTAGAAGTTATATGCACAAAAACATATGTTAGGACTTCAATGATCAAGATTGTCAGTTTACAGCTTTCTGAGTCCAGTAATGCTGAAATAGTGTTTCTGTTGAAATGAAGTGAAATCAAGCCCAAATCTGCTCAAAAGCTTTTCTCTCTATTAGATAAAGCTGTTTCATTCAGTATTCAGTGCAAATCTCGCCAAACTGAAACAAGCTTATGTCTTATGAAGTACAATGTTTTCTGCAATGCTGTAAGACAGCTTTTAATGTGTTAGAAGTTATATGCACAAAAACTTATGTTAGGACTTCAATGATCAAGATTGTCAGTTTACAGCTTTCTGAGTCCAGTAATGCTGAAATAGTGTTTCTGTTGAAATGAAGTGAAATCAAGCCCAAATCTGCTCAAAAGCTTTTCTCTCTATTAGATAAAGCTGTTTCATTCAGTATTCAGTGCAAATCTTGCCAAACTGAAACAAGCTTTTGCCTTATGAAGTACAATGTTTTCTGCAATGCTGTAAGACAGTTTTTAATGTGTTAGAAGTTATATGCACAAAAACTATTGTTAGGACTGCAATGATCAAGATTGTCAGTTTACAGCTTTCTGAGTCCAGTAATGTTGAAATAGTGTTTCTGTTGAAATGAAGTGAAATCAAGCCCAAGTCTGCTCAAAAGCTTTTCTCTCTATTAGAGAAAGCTGTTTCATTCAGTATTCAGTGCAAATCTTGCCAAACTGAAACAAGCTTTTGCCTTATGAAGTACAATGTTTTCTGCAATGCTGTAAGACAGTTTTTAATGTGTTAGAAGTTATATGCACAAAAACTAATGTTAGGACTGCAATGATCAAGATTGTCAGTTTACAGCTTTCTGAGTCCAGTAATGTTGAAATAGTGTTTCTGTTGAAATGAAGTGAAATCAAGCCCAAATCTGCTCAAAAGCTTTTCTCTCTATTAGAGAAAGCTGTTTCATTCAGTATTCAGTGCAAATCTTGCCAAACTGAAACAAGCGTATGCCTTATGAAGTACAATGTTTTCTGCAATGCTGTAAGACAGTTTTTAATGTGTTAGAAGTTATATGCACAAAAACTAATGTTAGGACTGCAATGATCAAGATTGTCAGTTTACAGCTTTCTGAGTCCAGTAATGTTGAAATAGTGTTTCTGTTCAAATGAAGTGAAATCAAGCCCAAATCTGCTCAAAAGCTTTTCTCTCTATTAGATAAAGCTGTTTCATTCAGTATTCAGTGCAAATCTTGCCAAACTGAAACAAGCTTATGTCTTATGAAGTACAATGTTTTCTGCAATGCTGTAAGACAGTTTTTAATGTGTTAGAAGTTATATGCACAAAAACTTATGTTAGGACTTCAATGATCAAGATTGTCAGTTTACAGCTTTCTGAGTCCAGTAATGCTGAAATAGTGTTTCTGTTGAAATGAAGTGAAATCAAGCCCAAGTCTGCTCAAAAGCTTTTCTCTCTATTAGATAAAGCTGTTTCATTCAGTATTCAGTGCAAATCTTGCCAAACTGAAACAAGCTTATGCCTTATGAAGTACAATGTTTTCTGCAATGCTGTAAGACAGTTTTTAATGTGTTAGAAGTTATATGCACAAAAACTTATGTTAGGACTTCAATGATCAAGATTGTCAGTTTACAGCTTTCTGAGTCCAGTAATGCTGAAATAGTGTTTCTGTTGAAATGAAGTGAAATCAAGCCCAAATCTGCTCAAAAGCTTTTCTCTCTATTAGAGAAAGCTGTTTCATTCAGTATTCAGTGCAAATCTTGCCAAACTGAAACAAGCTTATGCCTTATGAAGTACAATGTTTTCTGCAATGCTGTAAGTCAGTTTTTAATGTGTTAGAAGTTATATGCACAAAAACTAATGTTAGGACTTCAATGATCAAGATTGTCAGTTTACAGCTTTCTGAGTCCAGTAATGCTGAAATAGTGTTTCTGTTCAAATGAAGTGAAATCAAGCCCAAATCTGCTCAAAAGCTTTTCTCTCTATTAGATAAAGCTGTTTCATTCAGTATTCAGTGCAAATCTTGCCAAACTGAAACAAGCTTATGTCTTATGAAGTACAATGTTTTCTGCAATGCTGTAAGACAGTTTTTAATGTGTTAGAAGTTATATGCACAAAAACTTATGTTAGGACTTCAATGATCAAGATTGTCAGTTTACAGCTTTCTGAGTCCAGTAATGCTGAAATAGTGTTTCTGTTGAAATGAAGTGAAATCAAGCCCAAATCTGCTCAAAAGCTTTTCTCTCTATTAGAGAAAGCTGTTTCATTCAATATTCAGTGCAAATCTTGCCAAACTGAAACAAGCTTATGCCTTATGAAGTACAATGTTTTCTGCAATGCTGTAAGACAGTTTTTAATGTGTTAGAAGTTATATGCACAAAAACTAATGTTAGGACTTCAATGATCAAGATTGTCAGTTTACAGCTTTCTGAGTCCAGTAATGCTGAAATAGTGTTTCTGTTGAAATGAAGTGAAATCAAGCCCAAACCTGCTCAAAAGCTTTTCTCTCTATTAGAGAAAGCTGTTTCATTCAGTATTCAGTGCAAATCTTGCCAAACTGAAACATGCTTATGTCTTATGAAGTACAATGTTTTCTGCAATGCTGTAAGACAGTTTTTAATGTGTTAGAAGTTATATGCACAAAAACATATGTTAGGACTTCAATGATCAAGATTGTCAGTTTACAGCTTTCTGAGTCCAGTAATGCTGAAATAGTGTTTCTGTTGAAATGAAGTGAAATCAAGCCCAAATCTGCTCAAAAGCTTTTCTCTCTATTAGATAAAGCTGTTTCATTCAGTATTCAGTGCAAATCTTGCCAAACTGAAACAAGCTTATGTCTTATGAAGTACAATGTTTTCTGCAATGCTGTAAGACAGCTTTTAATGTGTTAGAAGTTATATGCACAAAAACTTATGTTAGGACTTCAATGATCAAGATTGTCAGTTTACAGCTTTCTGAGTCCAGTAATGCTGAAATAGTGTTTCTGTTGAAATGAAGTGAAATCAAGCCCAAATCTGCTCAAAAGCTTTTCTCTCTATTAGATAAAGCTGTTTCATTCAGTATTCAGTGCAAATCTTGCCAAACTGAAACAAGCTTTTGCCTTATGAAGTACAATGTTTTCTGCAATGCTGTAAGACAGTTTTTAATGTGTTAGAAGTTATATGCACAAAAACTAATGTTAGGACTGCAATGATCAAGATTGTCAGTTTACAGCTTTCTGAGTCCAGTAATGTTGAAATAGTGTTTCTGTTGAAATGAAGTGAAATCAAGCCCAAGTCTGCTCAAAAGCTTTTCTCTCTATTAGAGAAAGCTGTTTCATTCAGTATTCAGTGCAAATCTTGCCAAACTGAAACAAGCTTTTGCCTTATGAAGTACAATGTTTTCTGCAATGCTGTAAGACAGTTTTTAATGTGTTAGAAGTTATATGCACAAAAACTAATGTTAGGACTGCAATGATCAAGATTGTCAGTTTACAGCTTTCTGAGTCCAGTAATGTTGAAATAGTGTTTCTGTTGAAATGAAGTGAAATCAAGCCCAAGTCTGCTCAAAAGCTTTTCTCTCTATTAGAGAAAGCTGTTTCATTCAGTATTCAGTGCAAATCTTGCCAAACTGAAACAAGCGTATGCCTTATGAAGTACAATGTTTTCTGCAATGCTGTAAGACAGTTTTTAATGTGTTAGAAGTTATATGCACAAAAACTAATGTTAGGACTGCAATGATCAAGATTGTCAGTTTACAGCTTTCTGAGTCCAGTAATGTTGAAATAGTGTTTCTGTTCAAATGAAGTGAAATCAAGCCCAAATCTGCTCAAAAGCTTTTCTCTCTATTAGATAAAGCTGTTTCATTCAGTATTCAGTGCAAATCTTGCCAAACTGAAACAAGCTTATGTCTTATGAAGTACAATGTTTTCTGCAATGCTGTAAGACAGTTTTTAATGTGTTAGAAGTTATATGCACAAAAACTTATGTTAGGACTTCAATGATCAAGATTGTCAGTTTACAGCTTTCTGAGTCCAGTAATGCTGAAATAGTGTTTCTGTTGAAATGAAGTGAAATCAAGCCCAAGTCTGCTCAAAAGCTTTTCTCTCTATTAGATAAAGCTGTTTCATTCAGTATTCAGTGCAAATCTTGCCAAACTGAAACAAGCTTATGCCTTATGAAGTACAATGTTTTCTGCAATGCTGTAAGACAGTTTTTAATGTGTTAGAAGTTATATGCACAAAAACTTATGTTAGGACTTCAATGATCAAGATTGTCAGTTTACAGCTTTCTGAGTCCAGTAATGCTGAAATAGTGTTTCTGTTGAAATGAAGTGAAATCAAGCCCAAATCTGCTCAAAAGCTTTTCTCTCTATTAGAGAAAGCTGTTTCATTCAGTATTCAGTGCAAATCTTGCCAAACTGAAACAAGCTTATGCCTTATGAAGTACAATGTTTTCTGCAATGCTGTAAGTCAGTTTTTAATGTGTTAGAAGTTATATGCACAAAAACTAATGTTAGGACTTCAGTGATCAAGATTGTCAGTTTACAGCTTTCTGAGTCCAGTAATGCTGAAATAGTGTTTCTGTTCAAATGAAGTGAAATCAAGCCCAAATCTGCTCAAAAGCTTTTCTCTCTATTAGATAAAGCTGTTTCATTCAGTATTCAGTGCAAATCTTGCCAAACTGAAACAAGCTTATGTCTTATGAAGTACAATGTTTTCTGCAATGCTGTAAGACAGTTTTTAATGTGTTAGAAGTTATATGCACAAAAACTTATGTTAGGACTTCAATGATCAAGATTGTCAGTTTACAGCTTTCTGAGTCCAGTAATGCTGAAATAGTGTTTCTGTTGAAATGAAGTGAAATCAAGCCCAAATCTGCTCAAAAGCTTTTCTCTCTATTAGAGAAAGCTGTTTCATTCAATATTCAGTGCAAATCTTGCCAAACTGAAACAAGCTTATGCCTTATGAAGTACAATGTTTTCTGCAATGCTGTAAGACAGTTTTTAATGTGTTAGAAGTTATATGCACAAAAACTAATGTTAGGACTTCAATGATCAAGATTGTCAGTTTACAGCTTTCTGAGTCCAGTAATGCTGAAATAGTGTTTCTGTTGAAATGAAGTGAAATCAAGCCCAAACCTGCTCAAAAGCTTTTCTCTCTATTAGAGAAAGCTGTTTCATTCAGTATTCAGTGCAAATCTTGCCAAACTGAAACATGCTTATGTCTTATGAAGTACAATGTTTTCTGCAATGCTGTAAGACAGTTTTTAATGTGTTAGAAGTTATATGCACAAAAACATATGTTAGGACTTCAATGATCAAGATTGTCAGTTTACAGCTTTCTGAGTCCAGTAATGCTGAAATAGTGTTTCTGTTGAAATGAAGTGAAATCAAGCCCAAATCTGCTCAAAAGCTTTTCTCTCTATTAGATAAAGCTGTTTCATTCAGTATTCAGTGCAAATCTTGCCAAACTGAAACAAGCTTATGTCTTATGAAGTACAATGTTTTCTGCAATGCTGTAAGACAGCTTTTAATGTGTTAGAAGTTATATGCACAAAAACTTATGTTAGGACTTCAATGATCAAGATTGTCAGTTTACAGCTTTCTGAGTCCAGTAATGCTGAAATAGTGTTTCTGTTGAAATGAAGTGAAATCAAGCCCAAATCTGCTCAAAAGCTTTTCTCTCTATTAGATAAAGCTGTTTCATTCAGTATTCAGTGCAAATCTTGCCAAACTGAAACAAGCTTTTGCCTTATGAAGTACAATGTTTTCTGCAATGCTGTAAGACAGTTTTTAATGTGTTAGAAGTTATATGCACAAAAACTAATGTTAGGACTGCAATGATCAAGATTGTCAGTTTACAGCTTTCTGAGTCCAGTAATGTTGAAATAGTGTTTCTGTTGAAATGAAGTGAAATCAAGCCCAAGTCTGCTCAAAAGCTTTTCTCTCTATTAGAGAAAGCTGTTTCATTCAGTATTCAGTGCAAATCTTGCCAAACTGAAACAAGCGTATGCCTTATGAAGTACAATGTTTTCTGCAATGCTGTAAGACAGTTTTTAATGTGTTAGAAGTTATATGCACAAAAACTAATGTTAGGACTGCAATGATCAAGATTGTCAGTTTACAGCTTTCTGAGTCCAGTAATGTTGAAATAGTGTTTCTGTTCAAATGAAGTGAAATCAAGCCCAAATCTGCTCAAAAGCTTTTCTCTCTATTAGATAAAGCTGTTTCATTCAGTATTCAGTGCAAATCTTGCCAAACTGAAACAAGCTTATGTCTTATGAAGTACAATGTTTTCTGCAATGCTGTAAGACAGTTTTTAATGTGTTAGAAGTTATATGCACAAAAACTTATGTTAGGACTTCAATGATCAAGATTGTCAGTTTACAGCTTTCTGAGTCCAGTAATGCTGAAATAGTGTTTCTGTTGAAATGATGTGAAATCAAGCCCAAGTCTGCTCAAAAGCTTTTCTCTCTATTAGATAAAGCTGTTTCATTCAGTATTCAGTGCAAATCTTGCCAAACTGAAACAAGCTTATGCCTTATGAAGTACAATGTTTTCTGCAATGCTGTAAGACAGTTTTTAATGTGTTAGAAGTTATATGCACAAAAACTTATGTTAGGACTTCAATGATCAAGATTGTCAGTTTACAGCTTTCTGAGTCCAGTAATGCTGAAATAGTGTTTCTGTTGAAATGAAGTGAAATCAAGCCCAAATCTGCTCAAAAGCTTTTCTCTCTATTAGAGAAAGCTGTTTCATTCAGTATTCAGTGCAAATCTTGCCAAACTGAAACAAGCTTATGCCTTATGAAGTACAATGTTTTCTGCAATGCTGTAAGTCAGTTTTTAATGTGTTAGAAGTTATATGCACAAAAACTAATGTTAGGACTTCAATGATCAAGATTGTCAGTTTACAGCTTTCTGAGTCCAGTAATGCTGAAATAGTGTTTCTGTTCAAATGAAGTGAAATCAAGCCCAAATCTGCTCAAAAGCTTTTCTCTCTATTAGATAAAGCTGTTTCATTCAGTATTCAGTGCAAATCTTGCCAAACTGAAACAAGCTTATGTCTTATGAAGTACAATGTTTTCTGCAATGCTGTAAGACAGTTTTTAATGTGTTAGAAGTTATATGCACAAAAACTTATGTTAGGACTTCAATGATCAAGATTGTCAGTTTACAGCTTTCTGAGTCCAGTAATGCTGAAATAGTGTTTCTGTTCAAATGAAGTGAAATCAAGCCCAAATCTGCTCAAAAGCTTTTCTCTCTATTAGAGAAAGCTGTTTCATTCAATATTCAGTGCAAATCTTGCCAAACTGAAACAAGCTTATGCCTTATGAAGTACAATGTTTTCTGCAATGCTGTAAGACAGTTTTTAATGTGTTAGAAGTTATATGCACAAAAACTAATGTTAGGACTTCAATGATCAAGATTGTCAGTTTACAGCTTTCTGAGTCCAGTAATGCTGAAATAGTGTTTCTGTTGAAATGAAGTGAAATCAAGCCCAAACCTGCTCAAAAGCTTTTCTCTCTATTAGAGAAAGCTGTTTCATTCAGTATTCAGTGCAAATCTTGCCAAACTGAAACATGCTTATGTCTTATGAAATAAAATGTTTTCTGCAATGCTGTAAGACAGTTTTTAATGTGTTAGAAGTTATATACACAAAAACTAATGTTAGGACTGCAATGATCAAGATTGTCAGTTTACAGCTTTCTGAGTCCAGTAATGTTGAAATAGTGTTTCTGTTCAAATGAAGTGAAATCAAACCCAAATCTGCTCAAAAGCTTTTCTCTCTATTAGAGAAAGCTGTTTCATTCAATATTCAGTGCAAATCTTGCCAAACTGAAACAAGCGTATGCCTTATGAAGTACAATGTTTTCTGCAATGCTGCAAGACAGTTTTTAATGTGTTAGAAGTGATATGCACAAAAACTAATGTTAGGACTGCAATGATCAAGATTGTCAGTTTACAGCTTTCTGAGTCCAGTAATGTTGAAATAGTGTTTCTGTTCAAATGAAGTGAAATCAAGCCCAAATCTGCTCAAAAGCTTTTCTCTCTATTAGATAAAGCTGTTTCATTCAGTATTCAGTGCAAATCTTGCCAAACTGAAACAAGCTTATGTCTTATGAAGTACAATGTTTTCTGCAATGCTGTAAGACAGTTTTTAATGTGTTAGAAGTTATATGCACAAAAACTTATGTTAGGACTTCAATGATCAAGATTGTCAGTTTACAGCTTTCTGTGTCCAGTAATGCTGAAATAGTGTTTCTGTTGAAATGAAGTGAAATCAAGCCCAAATCTGCTCAAAAGCTTTTCTCTCTATTAGATAAAGCTGTTTCATTCAGTATTCAGTGCAAATCTTGCCAAACTGAAACAAGCTTATGTCTTATGAAGTACAATGTTTTCTGCAATGCTGTAAGACAGTTTTTAATGTGTTAGAAGTTATATGCACAAAAACTAATGTTAGGACTTCAATGATCAAGATTGTTAGTTTACAGCTTTCTGAGTCCAGTAATGCTGAAATAGTGTTTCTGTTCAAATGAAGTGAAATCAAGCCCAAATCTGCTCAAAAGCTTTTCTCTCTATTAGATAAAGCTGTTTCATTCAGTATTCAGTGCAAATCTTGCCAAACTGAAACAAGCTTATGTCTTATGAAGTACAATGTTTTCTGCAATGCTGTAAGACAGTTTTTAATGTGTTAGAAGTTATATGCACAAAAACTAATGTTAGGACTTCAATGATCAAGATTGTCAGTTTACAGCTTTCTGAGTCCAGTAATGCTGAAATAGTGTTTCTGTTGAAATGAAGTGAAATCAAGCCCAAGTCTGCTCAAAAGCTTTTCTCTCTATTAGATAAAGCTGTTTCATTCAGTATTCAGTGCAAATCTTGCCAAACTGAAACAAGCTTATGCCTTATGAAGTACAATGTTTTCTGCAATGCTGTAAGACAGCTTTTAATGTGTTAGAAGTTATATGCACAAAAACTTATGTTAGGACTTCAATGATCAAGATTGTCAGTTTACAGCTTTCTGAGTCCAGTAATGCTGAAATAGTGTTTCTGTTGAAATGAAGTGAAATCAAGCCCAAATCTGCTCAAAAGCTTTTCTCTCTATTAGAGAAAGCTGTTTCATTCAGTATTCAGTGCAAATCTTGCCAAACTGAAACAAGCTTATGCCTTATGAAGTACAATGTTTTCTGCAATGCTGTAAGTCAGTTTTTAATGTGTTAGAAGTTATATGCACAAAAACTAATGTTAGGACTTCAATGATCAAGATTGTCAGTTTACAGCTTTCTGAGTCCAGTAATGCTGAAATAGTGTTTCTGTTCAAATGAAGTGAAATCAAGCCCAAATCTGCTCAAAAGCTTTTCTCTCTATTAGATAAAGCTGTTTCATTCAGTATTCAGTGCAAATCTTGCCAAACTGAAACAAGCTTATGTCTTATGAAGTACAATGTTTTCTGCAATGCTGTAAGACAGTTTTTAATGTGTTAGAAGTTATATGCACAAAAACTTATGTTAGGACTTCAATGATCAAGATTGTCAGTTTACAGCTTTCTGAGTCCAGTAATGCTGAAATAGTGTTTCTGTTCAAATGAAGTGAAATCAAGCCCAAATCTGCTCAAAAGCTTTTCTCTCTATTAGAGAAAGCTGTTTCATTCAATATTCAGTGCAAATCTTGCCAAACTGAAACAAGCTTATGCCTTATGAAGTACAATGTTTTCTGCAATGCTGTAAGACAGTTTTTAATGTGTTAGAAGTTATATGCACAAAAACTAATGTTAGGACTTCAATGATCAAGATTGTCAGTTTACAGCTTTCTGAGTCCAGTAATGCTGAAATAGTGTTTCTGTTGAAATGAAGTGAAATCAAGCCCAAACCTGCTCAAAAGCTTTTCTCTCTATTAGAGAAAGCTGTTTCATTCAGTATTCAGTGCAAATCTTGCCAAACTGAAACATGCTTATGTCTTATGAAATAAAATGTTTTCTGCAATGCTGTAAGACAGTTTTTAATGTGTTAGAAGTTATATACACAAAAACTAATGTTAGGACTGCAATGATCAAGATTGTCAGTTTACAGCTTTCTGAGTCCAGTAATGTTGAAATAGTGTTTCTGTTCAAATGAAGTGAAATCAAGCCCAAATCTGCTCAAAAGCTTTTCTCTCTATTAGAGAAAGCTGTTTCATTCAATATTCAGTGCAAATCTTGCCAAACTGAAACAAGCGTATGCCTTATGAAGTACAATGTTTTCTGCAATGCTGCAAGACAGTTTTTAATGTGTTAGAAGTGATATGCACAAAAACTAATGTTAGGACTGCAATGATCAAGATTGTCAGTTTACAGCTTTCTGAGTCCAGTAATGTTGAAATAGTGTTTCTGTTCAAATGAAGTGAAATCAAGCCCAAATCTGCTCAAAAGCTTTTCTCTCTATTAGATAAAGCTGTTTCATTCAGTATTCAGTGCAAATCTTGCCAAACTGAAACAAGCTTATGTCTTATGAAGTACAATGTTTTCTGCAATGCTGTAAGACAGTTTTTAATGTGTTAGAAGTTATATGCACAAAAACTTATGTTAGGACTTCAATGATCAAGATTGTCAGTTTACAGCTTTCTGAGTCCAGTAATGCTGAAATAGTGTTTCTGTTGAAATGAAGTGAAATCAAGCCCAAATCTGCTCAAAAGCTTTTCTCTCTATTAGATAAAGCTGTTTCATTCAGTATTCAGTGCAAATCTTGCCAAACTGAAACAAGCTTATGTCTTATGAAGTACAATGTTTTCTGCAATGCTGTAAGACAGTTTTTAATGTGTTAGAAGTTATATGCACAAAAACTAATGTTAGGACTTCAATGATCAAGATTGTTAGTTTACAGCTTTCTGAGTCCAGTAATGCTGAAATAGTGTTTCTGTTCAAATGAAGTGAAATCAAGCCCAAATCTGCTCAAAAGCTTTTCTCTCTATTAGATAAAGCTGTTTCATTCAGTATTCAGTGCAAATCTTGCCAAACTGAAACAAGCTTATGTCTTATGAAGTACAATGTTTTCTGCAATGCTGTAAGACAGTTTTTAATGTGTTAGAAGTTATATGCACAAAAACTAATGTTAGGACTTCAATGATCAAGATTGTCAGTTTACAGCTTTCTGAGTCCAGTAATGCTGAAATAGTGTTTCTGTTCAAATGAAGTGAAATCAAGCCCAAATCTGCTCAAAAGCTTTTCTCTCTATTAGATAAAGCTGTTTCATTCAGTATTCAGTGCAAATATTGCCAAACTGAAACAAGCTTATGTCTTATGAAGTACAATGTTTTCTGCAATGCTGTAAGACAGCTTTTAATGTGTTAGAAGTTATATGCACAAAAACTTATGTTAGGACTTCAATGATCAAGATTGTCAGTTTACAGCTTTCTGAGTCCAGTAATGCTGAAATATTGTTTCTGTTCAAATGAAGTGAAATCAAGCCCAAATCTGCTCAAAAGCTTTTCTCTCTAATAGAGAATGCGGTTTCATTGAGTATTCAGTGCAAATCTTGCCAAACTGAAACAAGCTTATGTCTTATGAAATGAAATGTTTTTTGCAATGCTGTAAGAAAGTTTTTAATGTGTTAGAAGTTATATACACAAAAACTAATGTTAGAACTTCAATGATCAAGATTGGCAGTTTACAGCTTTCTGAGTCCAGTAATGTTGAAATAGTGTTTCTGTTCAAATGAAGTGAAATCAAGCCCAAATCTGCTCAAAAGCTTTTCTCTCTATTAGAGAAAGCTGTTTCATTCAATATTCAGTGCAAATCTTGCCAAACTGAAAGATGCTTATGCCTTATGAAATACAATGTTTTCTGCAATGCTGTAAGACAGTTTTTAATGTGTTAGAAGTTATATGCACAAAAACTTATGTTAGGACTTCAATGATCAAGATTGTCAGTTTACAGCTTTCTGAGTCCAGTAATCTTGAAATAGTGCCTCTGTTCAAATGAAGTGAAATCAAGCCCAAATCTGCTCAAAAGCTTTTCTCTCTAATAGAGAAAGCTGTTTCATTCAATATTCAGTGCAAATCTTGCCAAACTGAAAGATGCTTGTGCCTTATGAAATACAATGTTTTCTGCAATGCTGTAAGACAGTTTTTAATGTGTTAGAAGTTATATGCACAAAAACTTATGTTAGGACTTCAATGATCAAGATTGTCAGTTTACAGCTTTCTGAGTCCAGTAATGTTGAAATAGTGCATCTGTTCAAATGAAGTGAAATCAAGCCCAAATCTGCTCAAAAGCTTGTCTCTCTAATAGAGAAAGCTGTTTCATTCAATATTCAGTGCAAATCTTGCCAAACTGAAAGATGCTTGTGCCTTATGAACAACAATGTTTTCTGCAATGCTGTAAGACAGTTTTTAATGTGTTAGAAGTTATATGCACAAAAACTAATGTTAGGACTTCAATGATCAAGATTGTCAGTTTACAGCTTTCTGAGTCCAGTAATGCTGCAATAGTGTTTCTGTTCAAATGAAGTGAAATCAAGCCCAAATCTGCTCAAAAGCTTTTCTCTCTATTAGAGAAAGCTGTTTCATTCAATATTCAGTGCAAATCTTGCCAAACTGAAACAAGCTTATGCCTTATGAAGTACAATGTTTTCTGCAATGCTGTAAGACAGTTTTGAATGTGTTAGAAGTTATATGCACAAAAACTAATGTTAGGACTTCAATGATCAAGATTGTCAGTTTACAGCTTTCTGAGTCCAGTAATGCTGAAATAGTGTTTCTGTTCAAATGAAGTGAAATCAAGCCCAAATCTGCTCAAAAGCTTTTCTCTCTATTAGATAAAGCTGTTTCATTCAGTATTCAGTGCAAATCTTGCCAAACTGAAACAAGCTTATGTCTTATGAAGTACAATGTTTTCTGCAATGCTGTAAGACAGTTTTTAATGTGTTAGAAGTTATATGCACAAAAACTAATGTTAGGACTTCAATGATCAAGATTGTCAGTTTACAGCTTTCTGAGTCCAGTAATGCTGAAATAGTGTTTCTGTTGAAATGAAGTGAAATCAAGCCCAAGTCTGCTCAAAAGCTTTTCTCTCTATTAGATAAAGCTGTTTCATTCAGTATTCAGTGCAAATCTTGCCAAACTGAAACAAGCTTATGCCTTATGAAGTACAATGTTTTCTGCAATGCTGTAAGACAGTTTTTAATGTGTTAGAAGTTATATGCACAAAAACTTATGTTAGGACTTCAATGATCAAGATTGTCAGTTTACAGCTTTCTGAGTCCAGTAATGCTGAAATAGTGTTTCTGTTCAAATGAAGTGAAATCAAGCCCAAATCTGCTCAAAAGCTTTTCTCTCTATTAGAGAAAGCTGTTTCATTCAGTATTCAGTGCAAATCTTGCCAAACTGAAACATGCTTATGTCTTATGAAATAAAATGTTTTCTGCAATGCTGTAAGACAGTTTTTAATGTGTTAGAAGTTATATACACAAAAACTAATGTTAGGACTGCAATGATCAAGATTGTCAGTTTACAGCTTTCTGAGTCCAGTAATGTTGAAATAGTGTTTCTGTTCAAATGAAGTGAAATCAAGCCCAAATCTGCTCAAAAGCTTTTCTCTCTATTAGAGAAAGCTGTTTCATTCAATATTCAGTGCAAATCTTGCCAAACTGAAACAAGCGTATGCCTTATGAAGTACAATGTTTTCTGCAATGCTGTAAGACAGTTTTTAATGTGTTAGAAGTGATATGCACAAAAACTAATGTTAGGACTGCAATGATCAAGATTGTCAGTTTACAGCTTTCTGAGTCCAGTAATGTTGAAATAGTGTTTCTGTTCAAATGAAGTGAAATCAAGCCCAAATCTGCTCAAAAGCTTTTCTCTCTATTAGATAAAGCTGTTTCATTCAGTATTCAGTGCAAATCTTGCCAAACTGAAACAAGCTTATGTCTTATGAAGTACAATGTTTTCTGCAATGCTGTAAGACAGTTTTTAATGTGTTAGAAGTTATATGCACAAAAACTTATGTTAGGACTTCAATGATCAAGATTGTCAGTTTACAGCTTTCTGAGTCCAGTAATGCTGAAATAGTGTTTCTGTTGAAATGAAGTGAAATCAAGCCCAAATCTGCTCAAAAGCTTTTCTCTCTATTAGATAAAGCTGTTTCATTCAGTATTCAGTGCAAATCTTGCCAAACTGAAACAAGCTTATGTCTTATGAAGTACAATGTTTTCTGCAATGCTGTAAGACAGTTTTTAATGTGTTAGAAGTTATATGCACAAAAACTAATGTTAGGACTTCAATGATCAAGATTGTCAGTTTACAGCTTTCTGAGTCCAGTAATGCTGAAATAGTGTTTCTGTTGAAATGAAGTGAAATCAAGCCCAAATCTGCTCAAAAGCTTTTCTCTCTATTAGATAAAGCTGTTTCATTCAGTATTCAGTGCAAATCTTGCCAAACTGAAACAAGCTTATGTCTTATGAAGTACAATGTTTTCTGCAATGCTGTAAGACAGCTTTTAATGTGTTAGAAGTTATATGCACAAAAACTTATGTTAGGACTTCAATGATCAAGATTGTCAGTTTACAGCTTTCTGAGTCCAGTAATGCTGAAATAGTGTTTCTGTTCAAATGAAGTGAAATCAAGCCCAAATCTGCTCAAAAGCTTTTCTCTCTATTAGAGAAAGCTGTTTCATTCAGTATTCAGTGCAAATCTTGCCAAACTGAAACATGCTTATGTCTTACGAAATAAAATGTTTTCTGCAATGCTGTAAGACAGTTTTTAATGTGTTAGAAGTTATATACACAAAAACTAATGTTAGGACTGCAATGATCAAGATTGTCAGTTTACAGCTTTCTGAGTCCAGTAATGTTGAAATAGTGTTTCTGTTCAAATGAAGTGAAATCAAGCCCAAATCTGCTCAAAAGCTTTTCTCTCTATTAGAGAAAGCTGTTTCATTCAATATTCAGTGCAAATGTTGCCAAACTGAAACAAGCTTATGTCTTATGAAGTACAATGTTTTCTGCAATGCTGTAAGACAGTTTTTAATGTGTTAGAAGTTATATGCACAAAAACTTATGTTAGGACTTCAATGATCAAGATTGTCAGTTTACAGCTTTCTGAGTCCAGTAATGCTGAAATAGTGTTTCTGTTGAAATGAAGTGAAATCAAGCCCAAATCTGCTCAAAAGCTTTTCTCTCTATTAGATAAAGCTGTTTCATTCAGTATTCAGTGCAAATCTTGCCAAACTGAAACAAGCTTATGTCTTATGAAGTACAATGTTTTCTGCAATGCTGTAAGACAGTTTTTAATGTGTTAGAAGTTATATGCACAAAAACTAATGTTAGGACTTCAATGATCAAGATTGTCAGTTTACAGCTTTCTGAGTCCAGTAATGCTGAAATAGTTTTTCTGTTCAAATGAAGTGAAATCAAGCCCAAATCTGCTCAAAAGCTTTTCTCTCTATTAGATAAAGCTGTTTCATTCAGTATTCAGTGCAAATCTTGCCAAACTGAAACAAGCTTATGTCTTATGAAGTACAATGTTTTCTGCAATGCTGTAAGACAGTTTTTAATGTGTTAGAAGTTATATGCACAAATACTAGTGTTAGGACTTCAATGATCAAGATTGTCAGTTTACAGCTTTCTGAGTCCAGTAATGCTGAAATAGTGTTTCTGTTGAAATGAAGTGAAATCAAGCCCAAATCTGCTCAAAAGCTTTTCTCTCTATTAGATAAAGCTGTTTCATTCAGTATTCAGTGCAAATCTTGCCAAACTGAAACAAGCTTATGTCTTATGAAGTACAATGTTTTCTGCAATGCTGTAAGACAGCTTTTAATGTGTTAGAAGTTATATGCACAAAAACTTATGTTAGGACTTCAATGATCAAGATTGTCAGTTTACAGCTTTCTGAGTTCAGTAATGCTGAAATAGTGTTTCTGTTGAAATGAAGTGAAATCAAGCCCAAATCTGCTCAAAAGCTTTTCTCTCTATTAGATAAAGCTGTTTCATTCAGTATTCAGTGCAAATCTTGCCAAACTGAAACAAGCTTATGCCTTATGAAGTACAATGTTTTCTGCAATGCTGTAAGACAGTTTTTAATGTGTTAGAAGTTATATGCACAAAAACTAATGTTAGGACTTCAATGATCAAGATTGTCAGTTTACAGCTTTCTGAGTCCAGTAATGCTGAAATAGTGTTTCTGTTGAAATGAAGTGAAATCAATCCCAAATCTGCTCAAAAGCTTTTCTCTCTATTAGAGAAAGCTGTTTCATTCAGTATTCAGTGCAAATCTTGCCAAACTGAAACATGCTTATGTCTTATGAAATAAAATGTTTTCTGCAATGCTGTAAGACAGTTTTTAATGTGTTAGAAGTTATATACACAAAAACTAATGTTAGGACTGCAATGATCAAGATTGTCAGTTTACAGCTTTCTGAGTCCAGTAATGTTGAAATAGTGTTTCTGTTCAAATGAAGTGAAATCAAGCCCAAATCTGCTCAAAAGCTTTTCTCTCTATTAGATAAAGCTGTTTCATTCAGTATTCAGTGCAAATCTTGCCAAACTGAAACAAGCTTATGTCTTATGAAGTACAATGTTTTCTGCAATGCTGTAAGACAGTTTTTAATGTGTTAGAAGTTATATGCACAAAAACTAATGTTAGGACTTCAATGATCAAGATTGTCAGTTTACAGCTTTCTGAGTCCAGTAATGCTGAAATAGTGTTTCTGTTGAAATGAAGTGAAATCAAGCCCAAGTCTGCTCAAAAGCTTTTCTCTCTATTAGATAAAGCTGTTTCATTCAGTATTCAGTGCAAATCTTGCCAAACTGAAACAAGCTTATGCCTTATGAAGTACAATGTTTTCTGCAATGCTGTAAGACAGTTTTTAATGTGTTAGAAGTTATATGCACAAAAACTTATGTTAGGACTTCAATGATCAAGATTGTCAGTTTACAGCTTTCTGAGTCCAGTAATGCTGAAATAGTGTTTCTGTTCAAATGAAGTGAAATCAAGCCCAAATCTGCTCAAAAGCTTTTCTCTCTATTAGAGAAAGCTGTTTCATTCAGTATTCAGTGCAAATCTTGCCAAACTGAAACATGCTTATGTCTTATGAAATAAAAAGTTTTCTGCAATGCTGTAAGACAGTTTTTAATGTGTTAGAAGTTATATGCACAAAAACTTATGTTAGGACTGCAATGATCAAGATTGTCAGTTTACAGCTTTCTGAGTCCAGTAATGTTGAAATAGTGTTTCTCTTCAAATGAAGTGAAATCAAGCCCAAATCTGCTCAAAAGCTTTTCTCTCTATTAGAGAAAGCTGTTTCATTCAATATTCAGTGCAAATCTTGCCAAACTGAAACAAGCGTATGCCTTATGAAGTACAATGTTTTCTGCAATGCTGTAAGACAGTTTTTAATGTGTTAGAAGTGATATGCACAAAAACTAATGTTAGGACTGCAATGATCAAGATTGTCAGTTTACAGCTTTCTGAGTCCAGTAATGTTGAAATAGTGTTTCTGTTCAAATGAAGTGAAATCAAGCCCAAATCTGCTCAAAAGCTTTTCTCTCTATTAGAGAAAGCTGTTTCATTCAATATTCAGTGCAAATCTTGCCAAACTGAAACAAGCTTATGCCTTATGAAGTACAATGTTTTCTGCAATGCTGTAAGACAGTTTTTAATGTGTTAGAAGTTATATGCACAAAAACTTATGTTAGGACTTCAATGATCAAGATTGTCAGTTTACAGCTTTCTGAGTCCAGTAATGCTGAAATAGTGTTTCTGTTGAAATGAAGTGAAATCAAGCCCAAAGTCTGCTCAAAAGCTTTTCTCTCTATTAGATAAAGCTGTTTCATTCAGTATTCAGTGCAAATCTTGCCAAACTGAAACAAGCTTATGCCTTATGAAGTACAATGTTTTCTGCAATGCTGTAAGACAGTTTTTAATGTGTTAGAAGTTATATGCACAAAAACTTATGTTAGGACTTCAATGATCAAGATTGTCAGTTTACAGCTTTCTGAGTCCAGTAATGCTGAAATAGTGTTTCTGTTCAAATGAAGTGAAATCAAGCCCAAATCTGCTCAAAAGCTTTTCTCTCTATTAGAGAAAGCTGTTTCATTCAGTATTCAGTGCAAATCTTGCCAAACTGAAACATGCTTATGTCTTATGAAATAAAATGTTTTCTGCAATGCTGTAAGACAGTTTTTAATGTGTTGGAAGTTATATACACAAAAACTAATGTTAGGACTGCAATGATCAAGATTGTCAGTTTACAGCTTTCTGAGTCCAGTAATGTTGAAATAGTGTTTCTGTTCAAATGAAGTGAAATCAAGCCCAAATCTGCTCAAAAGCTTTTCTCTCTATTAGAGAATGCTGTTTCATTCAATATTCAGTGCAAATCTTGCCAAACTGAAACAAGCGTATGCCTTATGAAGTACAATGTTTTCTGCAATGCTGTAAGACAGTTTTTAATGTGTTAGAAGTTATATGCACAAAAACTAATGTTAGGACTGCAATGATCAAGATTGTCAGTTTACAGCTTTCTGAGTCCAGTAATGTTGAAATAGTGTTTCTGTTCAAATGAAGTGAAATCAAGCCCAAATCTGCTCAAAAGCTTTTCTCTCTATTAGATAAAGCTGTTTCATTCAGTATTCAGTGCAAATCTTGCCAAACTGAAACAAGCTTATGTCTTATGAAGTACAATGTTTTCTGCAATGCTGTAAGACAGTTTTTAATGTGTTAGAAGTTATATGCACAAAAACTTATGTTAGGACTTCAATGATCAAGATTGTCAGTTTACAGCTTTCTGAGTCCAGTAATGCTGAAATAGTGTTTCTGTTGAAATGAAGTGAAATCAAGCCCAAATCTGCTCAAAAGCTTTTCTCTCTATTAGATAAAGCTGTTTCATTCAGTATTCAGTGCAAATCTTGCCAAACTGAAACAAGCTTATGTCTTATGAAGTACAATGTTTTCTGCAATGCTGTAAGACAGTTTTTAATGTGTTAGAAGTTATATGCACAAAAACTAATGTTAGGACTTCAATGATCAAGATTGTCAGTTTACAGCTTTCTGAGTCCAGTAATGCTGAAATAGTGTTTCTGTTCAAATGAAGTGAAATCAAGCCCAAATCTGCTCAAAAGCTTTTCTCTCTATTAGATAAAGCTGTTTCATTCAGTATTCAGTGCAAATCTTGCCAAACTGAAACAAGCTTATGTCTTATGAAGTACAATGTTTTCTGCAATGCTGTAAGACAGTTTTTAATGTGTTAGAAGTTATATGCACAAAAACTAATGTTAGGACTTCAATGATCAAGATTGTCAGTTTACAGCTTTCTGAGTCCAGTAATGCTGAAATAGTGTTTCTGTTGAAATGAAGTGAAATCAAGCCCAAATCTGCTCAAAAGCTTTTCTCTCTATTAGATAAAGCTGTTTCATTCAGTATTCAGTGCAAATCTTGCCAAACTGAAACAAGCTTATGTCTTATGAAGTACAATGTTTTCTGCAATGCTGTAAGACAGCTTTTAATGTGTTAGAAGTTATATGCACAAAAACTTATGTTAGGACTTCAATGATCAAGATTGTCAGTTTACAGCTTTCTGAGTCCAGTAATGCTGAAATAGTGTTTCTGTTCAAATGAAGTGAAATCAAGCCCAAATCTGCTCAAAAGCTTTTCTCTCTATTAGAGAAAGCTGTTTCATTCAGTATTCAGTGCAAATCTTGCCAAACTGAAACATGCTTATGTCTTATGAAATAAAATGTTTTCTGCAATGCTGTAAGACAGTTTTTAATGTGTTAGAAGTTATATACACAAAAACTAATGTTAGGACTGCAATGATCAAGATTGTCAGTTTACAGCTTTCTGAGTCCAGTAATGTTGAAATAGTGTTTCTGTTCAAATGAAGTGAAATCAAGCCCAAATCTGCTCAAAAGCTTTTCTCTCTATTAGAGAAAGCTGTTTCATTCAATATTCAGTGCAAATGTTGCCAAACTGAAACAAGCTTATGTCTTATGAAGTACAATGTTTTCTGCAATGCTGTAAGACAGTTTTTAATGTGTTAGAAGTTATATGCACAAAAACTTATGTTAGGACTTCAATGATCAAGATTGTCAGTTTACAGCTTTCTGAGTCCAGTAATGCTGAAATAGTGTTTCTGTTGAAATGAAGTGAAATCAAGCCCAAATCTGCTCAAAAGCTTTTCTCTCTATTAGATAAAGCTGTTTCATTCAGTATTCAGTGCAAATCTTGCCAAACTGAAACAAGCTTATGTCTTATGAAGTACAATGTTTTCTGCAATGCTGTAAGACAGTTTTTAATGTGTTAGAAGTTATATGCACAAAATCTAATGTTAGGACTTCAATGATCAAGATTGTCAGTTTACAGCTTTCTGAGTCCAGTAATGCTGAAATAGTTTTTCTGTTCAAATGAAGTGAAATCAAGCCCAAATCTGCTCAAAAGCTTTTCTCTCTATTAGATAAAGCTGTTTCATTCAGTATTCAGTGCAAATCTTGCCAAACTGAAACAAGCTTATGTCTTATGAAGTACAATGTTTTCTGCAATGCTGTAAGACAGTTTTTAATGTGTTAGAAGTTATATGCACAAATACTAGTGTTAGGACTTCAATGATCAAGATTGTCAGTTTACAGCTTTCTGAGTCCAGTAATGCTGAAATAGTGTTTCTGTTGAAATGAAGTGAAATCAAGCCCAAATCTGCTCAAAAGCTTTTCTCTCTATTAGATAAAGCTGTTTCATTCAGTATTCAGTGCAAATCTTGCCAAACTGAAACAAGCTTATGTCTTATGAAGTACAATGTTTTCTGCAATGCTGTAAGACAGCTTTTAATGTGTTAGAAGTTATATGCACAAAAACTTATGTTAGGACTTCAATGATCAAGATTGTCAGTTTACAGCTTTCTGAGTTCAGTAATGCTGAAATAGTGTTTCTGTTGAAATGAAGTGAAATCAAGCCCAAATCTGCTCAAAAGCTTTTCTCTCTATTAGATAAAGCTGTTTCATTCAGTATTCAGTGCAAATCTTGCCAAACTGAAACAAGCTTATGCCTTATGAAGTACAATGTTTTCTGCAATGCTGTAAGACAGTTTTTAATGTGTTAGAAGTTATATGCACAAAAACTAATGTTAGGACTTCAATGATCAAGATTGTCAGTTTACAGCTTTCTGAGTCCAGTAATGCTGAAATAGTGTTTCTGTTCAAATGAAGTGAAATCAATCCCAAATCTGCTCAAAAGCTTTTCTCTCTATTAGAGAAAGCTGTTTCATTCAGTATTCAGTGCAAATCTTGCCAAACTGAAACATGCTTATGTCTTATGAAATAAAATGTTTTCTGCAATGCTGTAAGACAGTTTTTAATGTGTTAGAAGTTATATACACAAAAACTAATGTTAGGACTGCAATGATCAAGATTGTCAGTTTACAGCTTTCTGAGTCCAGTAATGTTGAAATAGTGTTTCTGTTCAAATGAAGTGAAATCAAGCCCAAATCTGCTCAAAAGCTTTTCTCTCTATTAGATAAAGCTGTTTCATTCAGTATTCAGTGCAAATCTTGCCAAACTGAAACAAGCTTATGTCTTATGAAGTACAATGTTTTCTGCAATGCTGTAAGACAGTTTTTAATGTGTTAGAAGTTATATGCACAAAAACTAATGTTAGGACTTCAATGATCAAGATTGTCAGTTTACAGCTTTCTGAGTCCAGTAATGCTGAAATAGTGTTTCTGTTCAAATGAAGTGAAATCAAGCCCAAATCTGCTCAAAAGCTTTTCTCTCTATTAGATAAAGCTGTTTCATTCAGTATTCAGTGCAAATCTTGCCAAACTGAAACAAGCTTATGTCTTATGAAGTACAATGTTTTCTGCAATGCTGTAAGACAGTTTTTAATGTGTTAGAAGTTATATGCACAAAAACTAATGTTAGGACTTCAATGATCAAGATTGTCAGTTTACAGCTTTCTGAGTCCAGTAATGCTGAAATAGTGTTTCTGTTGAAATGAAGTGAAATCAAGCCCAAATCTGCTCAAAAGCTTTTCTCTCTATTAGATAAAGCTGTTTCATTCAGTATTCAGTGCAAATCTTGCCAAACTGAAACAAGCTTATGTCTTATGAAGTACAATGTTTTCTGCAATGCTGTAAGACAGCTTTTAATGTGTTAGAAGTTATATGCACAAAAACTTATGTTAGGACTTCAATGATCAAGATTGTCAGTTTACAGCTTTCTGAGTCCAGTAACCCTACTTGAAGTTCTTCCAGTTTCCAGAGTAGGGTTAAATATAGGGTTATAAAAAATTATTTTTACTCTATATATCAACAATCTCCTACAGCCGAAACATACTCTATGCTGCTTTTAGATGATCAGCATGAAAAAATCCTTCATCAGGGATATTTAACTGTTATTGTTGGACAAAGTATAAGGGCAGTCTCCAATTTATTTATTAACTACCATTCCCACAAGAGACGCACCATTAAACTTCTTACGGAGCATCCAAATCAACCACCATACTTAGGTAGTTTTTTTGGTTTCCAGAGTAGGAATAGGGTAATAAAAATGTGTATCCCCTACAGCCGAAGCATACATTATACTGCATTTAGATTGCGAGGGTGAAAAAATCGCCAGGATGTCAGTTCACCTTGGGTATTTTGGTTGGTAGTGTAGAAATTACTTTGAGTTGTATTTATCATTAATGTGTTATGTAATTATGACCTCCATGTTTGTTTAGCCCCCTCAGAAATGTAATAAACTGCTCCTGCGCTTATATGTCAGTTTTAGGAGAAAAGGAGGCCAAACAATACCGCAAAAATGAAGACTTCCAAAATATGTGATAGCCTACAGTCCAGAACAAGACCTTCACAGTAAATCTATAGTTGTCTTTTAAAGTGAGAAAAACTGTTGATATCTAGAAGCTACCATGGTGATCCAGAAAAGTATCTTTATAATTAATTAATAATGATATGCTAACCAAAATTGTTATTTCCAAAGACACACTTAAAACAAACAAACCAATTTCTCACATAAATATGCTCAAATTAATATTTACAAATTATCTGGATGGCAAAGTAAAAACACAAACAATCATCTTTTGCAATTGTTTATTGTAATGCATTTGTGGTCTTTGACATAGTGAAAATACAACAAATGATTATTTGTTACTACACTACAAGCTTAAAGAGATATCAAAATAATTTAATGACAAAATGCATAAGTTGAAACCAAGTTGATATAGTCTTTGGCATGGAGTCTAGAATAGACAATTGGTGATGCAGGGGTAAATAGCAATGCTGAGATCTGGATGAATGTGAGCTGAATGTGATGACTAGAGGTGAATGGGATGGAAAATTTTGTCGCATCCATGAAATGACAGGAGCTAAGGAATAGCTTTATACTTTAACTATGAAACGTTTGGCTTGAGACAAAAATATGATTGGTTTAAGAAGTAAAACACCCAGTCAGCTGGCAAGTTTGGAGTGGAGAGAGAATATAATAGAATGAAGATGGTCAAGTATGTGTTGAACCATATTCAAGCTTCATTTCACATACAAGCCTGTCTAAACAGTAGACAGTGAGATTAAGTTAACTTGAAAAGGGTGGAAAACAGAACATGAAATCAAGTTATGACTGATTGGCTTCATCACTCTGTCTCCTCTCCACCAATAAGCTGGTGTGTGGTGGGCGTTCTGGTGCAATATGGCTGCCGTTGCTTCATCCAGGTGGATTCTGCACATTGGTGGTGATTTCCCCCTTCCATGTAAAGTACTCCCTTTTGGTACCCAGAAAAGCGCTATATAAATGTAACAAATTATTGTAATGTGAAAAAAAAACTGTAATAAAATGCATTAGTGCAATTTATAATCATGACAAATAAAAACATGTTTCTGAATAACATCTGAAAAGGAAATTGAGTTGGATTAAGTACATTTATATTTAAGCCTGCTTGAGATTAAACTCCATGTGTCACATTTACCTTTTCTCCACAATGAGATACAACTTCAATTGCAGCACAGAAACAATGTAATAAATATGCAGAAACCAAAATTATAATTTTTTTCATTTTAATTCATTTGGAGAGAATCCTTTGGCTGCTAGGAATGGGCCCACTCCTTGCCACAAAAAAGGACACGTTTTTGCACTAGTACCTTGTTTCCAATAAACATAAACCTTTTAAAAGATGTAAAGCACACATCATTACTTAACATGTTTTTATAAGTATTACAGCTTCATTTTCTATCTATGAAGGACCACCACCATTTGTAAAACAGAACAGATTAATAACAAATTATTGTAGAAAATTAAATGTAGTAAAAAAAAAAAAAACAAAGTTAAAGTCAAGTCAAGTCACCTTTATTTATATAGCACTTTAAACAAAATACATTGCATCAAAGCAACTGAACAACATTCATTAAGAAAACAGTGTCAATAATGCAAAATGACAGTTAAAGGCAGTTCATCATTTAATTCAGTGATGTCATCATCTCAATTCAGTTTAAATAGTGTCTGTGCACTCATTTGCACAATGATATCGCTGTAAATGAAGTGACCCCAACTAAGCAAGCCAGAGGTGACAGCGGCAAGGAACCAAAACTCCATCGGTGACAGAATGGAGAAAAAACCTTAGGAGAAACCAGGCTTAGTTGGGGGACCAGATCTCCTCTGACCAGATGTCAATTCAACAGTTCAATTCCAGGCTGCAGCAAAGTCAGATTGTGCAAAAGAATAATCTGTTTCCTGTGGTCTTGTCCTGGTGGTCGTCTGAGACAAGGTCTTCACAGGGGAACTGTATCTGGGGCTCTAGTTGTCCTGGTCTCCGCTGTCTCTCAGGGCTGTAGAGGTCTTCTCTAGGTACCAATCCACCATCTGGTCTAGATACGTACTGGATCCGGGTGACTGCAGTGACCCTCTGATCTGGATACAGACTGGATCTGGTGGCTACGGTGACCTTGGAATGAGAGAGAAACAGATTATATTAGCATAGATGCCATTCTTCTAATGATGTAGCAAATACATCGGTTGTTATGGGAAGTGTTCCTGGTTCCGGTTTACCTAATTAATGCAGCCTAAAAATCCTTTAACGGATTTGGATATTAAAAGCATATTAGTATGTTTTGTGTAAACCAGGTTAAAGAGATGGGTCTTTAATCTAGATTTAAACTGCAAGAGTGTGTCTGCCTCCTGAACAATGTTAGGTAGGTTATTCCAGAGTTTAGGCGCCAAAGAGGAAAAGGATCTGCCGCCCGCAGTTGGTTTTGATATTTGAATATTTTGAGAACGTAGCGGACGTACACGACAATAATCATGACAATAATCTAACCTTGAGGTCATAAATGAGGTCATGGATTAACATTTCTGCATTTGACATTTAGAGCATAGGCCGCAATTTAGATATATTTTTAAAGAAATATAGAGCTGAGTATCATCAGCATAACAGTGAAAGCTAACACCATGTTTCCTGATGATATCTCCCAAGGGTAACATATAGAGCTTGAAGAGTAGTGGCCCTAGTACTGAGCCTTGAGGTACTCCATAGTGCACTTGTGATCGATATGATACCTCTTCATTCACTGCTACGAATTGATGGCGGTCATATAAGTACAATTTAAACCATGCTAATGCACTTCCATTAATGCCAACAAAGTGTTCAAGTCTATGCAAAAGGATGTTGTGGTCAATTGTGTCAAACGCAGCACTAAGATCCAATAGAACTAATAAAGAGATACAACCATGATCAGATGATAAGAGCCGGTCATTTGTAACTAAGGAGAGCAGTCTCAGTACTACGATACAGTCTAAAATCGGACTGGAAATCCTCACATATACCATTTTACTCTAAGAAGGAATATAATTGTGAGGATACCACCTTTTCTAGTATCTTGGACAGAA
Source organism: Carassius gibelio (assembly GCF_023724105.1). Lineage (NCBI taxonomy): Eukaryota > Metazoa > Chordata > Actinopteri > Cypriniformes > Cyprinidae > Carassius > Carassius gibelio. The sequence goes on from NC_068398.1 coordinate 53,555,001, forward strand.
AATGGATATTCGAGATTGGTCTACAATTAATTAGTTCTTTGGGGTCAAGTTGTGTTTTTTTCATGAGAGGCTTAATAACAGCCAGTTTGAAAACTGAACGATCAAAATTAATCTGATAAGATTGATCGATAATATCAGAAAAATGGTGGGAATTAAGTTATATTTTATCATTTTAAACAACAGAGAGTGATAGTAAGATAAAGATTCTAGAGAAAAAACAACTACACGGAGCTACGATCAGCTGCAGCAAGGACACAGAAGCAGGTTTGGTTAATTAATTATAAATGAATGCAATAATTGATAAAGCTGAAAAACATACCATACAGGACAGTGCTCCCACTCAACCAACATTTCTTCTTTGCTCTGTCAAGAAAATTTAAAACAAACAAACACATGAATTCCATTCTTAGCGTAATGCTATTATGATTGTTTATAGGCATTGAGGTTGATATTTACTGTACAGCATCTGATAATGAATTTGTCTTTGAATTAGCTCCTTTCTAATCTTTAAATCAAAAAGACTAAACACATAAAATGTATCTATCAAACAATCATGGTATGTATAGAATTTATTGCAAAAAAACAAGGAGGTTTCTAAATCCTATATTACACTCTACATCCTGTCTATCAATCAATCAATCAATCGATCAATAATGCAAAATGATAGTAAAAGGCAGTTCATCATTGAATTCAGGTATGTCATCTCTGTTCAGTTTAAATAGTGTCTGTGCATTTATTTGCAATCAAGTCAATGATATCGCTGTAAATGAAGTGACCCCAACTAAGCGAGCCAGAGGCGACAGCGGCAAGGAACCGAAACTCCATCGGTGACAGAGTGGAGAAAAAAAACCTTGGGAGAAACCAGGCTCAGTTGGGGGGCCAGTTCTCCTCTGACCAGACGAAACCAGTAGTTCAATTCCAGGCTGCAGCAAAGTCAGATTCTTCAGTGCAGAAGAATCATCTGTTTCCCGTGGTGTTGTCCTGGTGGTCCTCTGAGACAAGGTATTTACAAGGGATCTGTATCTGGGGCTGTAGTTGTCCTGGTCTCCGCTGTCTTTCAGGGTAGTAGAGGTCCTTTCTAGGTGCTGATCCACCATCTGGTCTGGATACATTCTGGATCCGGGTGACTGCAGTGACCCTCTGATCTGGATACAGACTGGATCTGGTGGCTACGGTGACCTTGGAATGAGAGAGAAACAGATTATATTAGCGTAGATGCCATTCTTCTAATCTAGGGCTTTATAAGTAATGTGCAATTTTTTTAAATCTATACAATGTTTGATAGGGAGCCAGTGCAGTGTTGACAGGACGGGGCTATTATGGTCATACTTCCTGGTTCTAGTAAGAACTCTTGCTGCTGCATTTTGGACTTTCTGTAGTTTGTTTACTAAGCATGCAGAACAACCACCCAATAAAGCATTACAATAATATAACCTTGAGGTCATAAATGCATGGATTAACATTTCTGCATTTGACATTGAGAGCATAGGCTGTAATTTACATAGATGGAAAAATGCAGTTTTATAAATGCTAGAAACTTTCTAAGGAAAGATTGCTATCAAATAGCACAATAGGTTCCTAACTGATGACGTAGAATTGACAGAGCAGACATCAAGTCTTAGACAGTGTTTTATGTTAATACATTGTGGCGGGGTGAGGAACTACACGACAACCGATGGACAGAAACAGTCCCCGAAGGGTGGATTTATTAAGTGAAATGGTGCTCTTGGTGAAGGCGGTGTTCTCCGTGGCGCTCAAGTCCCTCGTGCTCGCTGTGTCCTGAGTGGTGGATCCCGTGCTGTGCTCTCCTTGGTGGGGCTGACGGTTCCACGCTGCTCTCTGAAACAGAGGAGGTAAGGGTTAGCGTCTTTGTTGGGAGACATTCCTCACCACTCTGCCTTCCTCCTCTGCCTAAGTAGGCGCCGCTTGATGAGCTGCAGGTGCGGCCGCTCAGCCCGTGATGAGCTCGTGCCGGTGATTCTCGTGTGTTGCCAGGGCGACGCTGACGAGCGCTCGGGACGCATGTCACACTCCCCCCCCCTAAGCGTCGACCTGCGCCTGCGGTACAATGGGGAGATATGGGGCGGGTGGGGAGTGGAGCCTGACAGACCTGCGAAAGCTGCCCCTATCCTGGAGAGGCCGTCTGCGTTGGCGTTGGCCGTCCCCGCCCGATGTTGTATGGTGAAGTGGAAGTCCTGGAGCGCAAGGAACCAGCGGGTTACCCTGGGGTTGGTGTCCTTTGCGCGGGCCATCCACTGCAGTGGCGCATGGTCTGTCAGCAGGGTGAACCGGCGTCCGAGGAGGTAGTAGCGGAGCTCCAGGACTGCCCACTTGACGGCCAGCGCTTCCTTCTCCACGGCGGCATACCGTTGTTCGGTCGGGGTCAGCTTCCGGCTAATAAAGATCACCGGGTGTTCCTCGCCGTCCTGGACCTGGGAGAGAACGGCTCCCAACCCGGTGTCCGAGGCGTCGGTTTGCACCAGGAAGGGGCAGTTGAAGTCGGGGGCTCGCAGGACTGGCTCCGTGGTGAGGGCTGACTTCACCTGCTGGAACGCCTCTTCCGCTTCTGGACTCCAGGCTATCTTCTCCGGTTGCCCCTTCCTGGTCAGATTTGTCAGGGAAGAGGCTAAGGAGGAGAAGTTAGGGATAAAACATCGGTAGTATCCTGCCAACCCCAAAAAGGCTCGTACCTGGGTCTTGGTAGAGGGCCGCGGTGCCGAGAGGATAGCTGTCACCTTCTTTTCCTGGGGGCGGATGAGGCCACGTCCCACGCAGAAGCCCAGGTACTTGGCTTCGGAGAGAGCCAGGTGACATTTCCGGGGGTTGGCGGTGAGCCCCGCCCGGCGGAGGTCCAGCAGCACCCTCCGGAGCCGCTCTAAATGTTCCCCCCAGGTCTCTGAATGGATGACCACGTCGTCGATGTAGGCCGCGGCGTAGGCCATATGGGGCCTCAGCAGGACATCCATGAGCCTCTGGAATGTGGCGGGGGCCCCGTGCAGGCCGAAGGGAAGGACCCGGTACTGCCAGTGGCCACTGGGGGTCGAGAAGGCTGTCTTAGGCTTGGCATCCTTAGACAGGGGGACTTGCCAATACCCCTTGGTGAGGTCGAGAGTTGATATGAACCGGGCCCTTCCTAGTCGATCCAGGAGCTCATCGACGCGGGGCATGGGATAGCCATCGAATTCAGAGACCTCATTTAGGCGGCGGAAGTCGTTGCAGAACCTTAGGGTGCCGTCGGGCTTCGGGACCATGACGATGGGGCTGGACCATGGACTCCGCGAGGGCTCAATTACCCCTAGCTTCAACATCTCCTGTACCTCTGTCTCGATTGCGTGTCGCCGAGCCTCCGGGACACGATAGGGCCGCTGCCGGACGATGACTCCTGGTGGTGTTCGGATTTCGTGCTGGATGACGGTCGTCCGCCCTGGCAGAGGGGAGAACACATCCGAGAACTGACCGACCAGGTGCTGCAGTTCCGTCTTCTGGGCTGCGGAGAGGTGGGGATCCATGTCCACAACCACGGGAGAGGTGGCGGCGAGGGCCGAGAGCTGGGGCCCGGTCCCCACCCAGCGCTTCAACAGGTTTATATGATAGAGCTGCTCTTCCCTTCGACGACCAGGTTGGCGCACTTTGTAGGTGACGGGTCCCACCCGTTCGGTGACCGTATACGGGCCCTGCCAGCGGGCCAGGAACTTACAGGCTGAGGTGGGGACCAGTACCATGACGTGATCTCCCGGCTGGAACTCCCGGGGTTGGGCAGCCCGGTTGAAGAGGCGCTGCTGGTCTTGCTGGGCCTTGGTCAGATGCTCCCGGACCAATGGCATGACCCTGTCGATCCGCTCTCTCATGGCCTTGACGTGCTCGACGGTGGTCCGACATACCGCAGGCTGTTGTTCCCAGGCTTCCCGGGCGACATCTAGGAGCCCTCGGGGTTGGCGGCCGAAGAGGAGCTCGAAGGGCGTGAAGCCGGTGGATGCCTGGGGCACCTCCCGGATCCCGAACAGCACATACGGGATCATCTGGTCCCAGTCGCGTCGGTCCTCGGCCACGACACGCCGCAGCATCTGTTTAAGGGTCTGGTTAAAGCATTCCACGAGCCCATCGGTTTGTGGGTGGTATACGCTGGTCCGGATCTGTCGGACTTTGAGGAGTTTACAGAGGTCAGCCATGATCCGGGACATGAAAGGGGTGCCCTGGTCGGTCAGGATCTCCGCTGGCAGGCCAACCCAACTACTCAGTAGGAAGAGCTCCTGTGCGATGTTTTTGGCGGTGGCCTTGCGGAGGGGAATGGCCTCTGGGTAGCGGGTGGCATAATCCACGATAACCAGGATGTGTTCATGCCCCCGGGCGGACTTCGGCAGCGGCCCCACCAGGTCCATCCCGATGCGCTTGAAGGGCACCTCAATGATCGGCAGCGGGATCAGCGGGCTAGGGGGAGGAGTATGTGGCGAGGTCCGTTGGCACGTCGGGCACGCTTGGCAGTACCGCTTGACATCCGCCTCCAGTCCTGGCCAGTGGAAGCGGTCCCGGATCCGTTGCACAGTGTTTTGGGCGCCGAGGTGGCCAGCCATCGGGTGGGCGTGGGCGAGTTCCAAGACCGCCGGGACTTTGCTCCGCGGTACCACCAACAGCGTCTTTTCCTCACCCCTCCGCTGGCCGACATAATAGAGCAGGCCGTTTTGGATGATGAAGTGGGGTGTGGGGTGGGGAGCTGGTTGTAGATCCTCCCCTTCCGCCACCCGCACTTGGGACCAGCAATGCTTGAGGCGCTCGTCCCCACGCTGCTTTTTGGAGAGCGTCCCCCCTCCCGCTATCTGCTGGAAGACATCGAAGAACAGGTTAGAGTTTTGGGAGGGGGACTCACCTCCTCGAGGGCTGTCCGACGTCAGCAGCGCGGGGCCTCGTCGAGGGCGCCTTGCTGGACTCCGGCGTCGGCGGTTCCCTGCCGGGCTAGCAGGCTGTGTGCTGGAGGTGAGGAGCTGATCGAACCCCGGCCAATCCCGGCCGAGGAGAACGGGTACCGGTAGGTTCCTTAAGATTCCCACTTCGACGGGCCAGGAACCAGGTGTCGCGGTGATGGTCACTCTCCGGGCCGGCACATGCCTGGTATCCCCGTGCACGCACGTTATCGCCAGCCGGGCCCTGGAACCTGTTCGGGGTGGAAGGACAGTCGGTTGTATCAGGCTTACCCCGCTGCCCGAGTCGAGGACGGCGACGAATGGCTGGCCGTTGATGCGCACCCTGGCCCGTGGTGCCTTCGGCGTTGGACCGTGGACTGAACAGCCTGCTAGCCATGTCCGTCCTGGGGAACGCGGCGGCTCGGTGGGCATTGGCTCGTCCTGGGGGCCGGGAACCGCAGGCCTGCTCACGGGTCGCTGGGTGCCCTCCGGAAAAGGCGGCGCTCGCTCCCCTATTTCCCGGTGTTGGGCGGCCTCCGCCAGCTCAATGGCCTCCACGAGCCCATCGAGATCGGTGGGGTTCCTCATGCCAGCCGCCTGCCTCAACGCGCGGAGGAGTCGGTCGATCACCACACGCTCAGCTACCTGGTGTGCGGAGGGACCCCCGGTCAACAGCCAATGGTGGGCCAACCGGGATAGTTCGGCCGCCTGGGCGCGAGCGGGCTGTCGAGCTCGATATTCCCAGTCATGGAACTGCTGCGCCGCACAGATTGGGGAAAGGCCTACTCGGCCCAGGATCTCCTTTTTCACCTCTCCATAGTTCCGGCTTCTCTCGGCCGTCATGGTGAAATACGCCCGCTGCGCTTCCCCGGTCAGCAGCGGTGCGAGGAGTCGGGCCCACTCGTCCTCTGGCCATGCCTCCCGGACTGCGGTGGCCTCAAACATCTGAATGTACATCTCCACGTCATCATGCGCCGTCATTCGTGGCATCAGCTGGACGGCTTGGACACGGGGGTCAGGCAGCGGCGTGCGGTGGGTGGCGGCGCGGAGGGCGGCGAGCTCACATTCGGCGTCTCCTTGACGTGAGGCCATATGTTCCATTATTTGCTGCTGGCGGATGCTCACCTCGGTGAGGTGTTTTAGCAGTTCTTCCATGCCGGGGGAGGAGCGGCCGCCTGTGGAAACAAAGCAGATGAAAATGAAAGGGGGAAAAAAAGAAAAACCAAAAAACAAACGGGTGGCTTTAACGGTCTCCTCAGGGGTCGGTTGTCGGTGTCCACCTCACACTACTGCCCGCATTCTCCACCAGTGTGGCGGGGTGAGGAACTACACGACAACCGATGGACAGAAACAGTCCCCGAAGGGTGGATTTATTAAGTGAAATGGTGCTCTTGGTGAAGGCGGTGTTCTCCGTGGCGCTCAAGTCCCTCGTGCTCGCTGTGTCCTGAGTGGTGGATCCCGTGCTGTGCTCTCCTTGGTGGGGCTGACGGTCACACGCTGCTCTCTGAAACAGAGGAGGTAAGGGTTAGCGTCTTTGTTGGGAGACATTCCTCACCACTCTGCCTTCCTCCTCTGCCTAAGTAGGCGCCGCTTGATGAGCTGCAGGTGCGGCCGCTCAGCCCGTGATGAGCTCGTGCCGGTGATTCTCGTGTGTTGCCAGGGCGACGCTGACGAGCGCTCGGGACGCATGTCACAACATGCAGAGTTTTTAGGTCCTATAATTAAAAACTCAGTTTTTTTCAGAATTTAGCACTAAGAAATTACTTTATTTAGTTGATTTACTTTAATTAGTCATCCAGTTTTTTATATCGACTATGCATTCCATTAGTTTTTCAAATTGGTGTTTTTCACCGGGCTGCAAAGAAATGTAGAGCTGAGTATCATCAGCATAACAGTGAAAGCTAACACCATGTTTCCTGATGATATCTCCCAAGGGTAACATATTGTGAAGAGTAGCGGCCCTAGTACTGATACAATAGAACTAATAGAGAGATACAACCACGGTCGGATGATAAGAGCAGGTCATTTGTAACTCTAATGAGAGCAGTCTCAGTACTATGATATGGTCTATATCCTGACTGGAAATCTTCACAGACACCATTTTTCTCTAATAAGGAATATAATTGTGAAGATACTACCTTTTCTAGTATGTTGGACAGAAAAGGGAGATTCGGTCTATAATTAACTAGTACTTTGGGGTCAAATTGTGGGGTTTTTTTTATGTTTTTTTTTATTAGAGCTGAATAACAGCCAGTATGAAGGTTTTGGGGACATATCCTAATGACAATGATAAATTAATAATAGTCAGAAGAGGATCTATGACTTCTGGAAGCACCTCTTTTAGGAGCTTAGATGGTATAGGGTCTAATATACATGTTGTTGGTTTAGATGATTTAACAAGTTTATACAATTATTCCTCTCTTATAGTAGAGAATGAGTGGAACTGTTCCTCAGGGGGTCTATAGTGCACTGTCAGATGCGATACTGTAGCTGACGGCTGAATGGTTACAAATTTATCTCTAATTTTATTGATATTAGAAGTAAAGTAGTTCATAAAGTCATTATTGCTGTGATGTTGGGAAATGTCAACATTTGTTAAGGCTTTATTTTTCATTAAATTAGCCACTGTATTGAATAAATACCTGGGGTTATGTTTGTTTTCTTTTAAAAGAGAAGAAAAATAATAGGATCTAGCTTAGGTTACTTTCCCGCCAAGCAATACAAAATACTTTTTAATTTTCCTGCAGCTGCGCTCCATTTTTTGGGATGCTCTCTTTATAGGGTGCGAGTATGCTCATTACACCATGGTGTCAGACTGGTTTCCTTAACCTTCCTTAAGCGTAAAGGAGCAACTGTATTTAAAATGCTAGAAAAGAGAGAGTCCATAGTTATTGTTGCATCATCAAGTTGTTCTGAGGATTTAGATATGCTAAGGAATTTGGATACATCAGGAAGATAACTTAAAAAGCAGTCTTTTGTAGTAGAAGTGATGGACTGATTTAAAATAATGTAATCATCAGGTTTTAGCCAGGTTTCTATCAACAGAGCACATCTAAATTAGGATCAGTGATCATATTACTTACAAAAAGTGTTTTCATAGAAATCATATTGCATCTGATTTTTGTTTGTTGAACCTCAATTAAATTTTTACTCTCAACTTGGTTTGGACGTTTTTTGTATTTTCTAGTTTGGGAAACAGGTACAGTCTATATGTATCCCACTAGGACACTGATAACACCACACAGCCAAAACAATCACTGCTGATAGACACTATCCCTGCTGAGCCCTGCCCACAGAGCTCACAGACTGACTGTGATGTATCAAAACAGCTACAAGATTCAGCACCCAGGGATGACTTTCTGGAAAACAGCCAGGGAAGCCAGGACAACACATCACAGCCACCAGAAACACCAGAGATACAGCCCATCTCACCAGACACATTATCCCTCTCTCCAGCATCTCCTCTTCTGTGCTTCTCACAGAAAATGGAGGAATTGGTGTATGTTGGGACTAAACTCTCCCACTCATTTGCTGCTAGCCCGCAGATATCAACAAAAAAACGGCGGGCCCCCCAAACACCAAAGCCTGTGGGCCCTGTTCCTATGAGAGCTCTCCGACCGCTGCCACAACGCCAGGGTCCAAACCCTCTATCTGCTGAAGGTGAACCAAAAACAACTGATAGCAGCTCTCAGTGATATGTGTCGGGTCCCCGCTATAATAGCAGCAACATTCACAAATGCTTACTGAACAAGCGGGAACCCAGTGTGCCTGTAGCTTTCTCTATTTCAGTTTTATCACGTGATAGAAAGTCTAAGGCCTTCTCAAGCCGAAGGGCAAACTCATCTTATCTGCGGCCTATTATGCATCAAACTAAGATTGGTGTAAAGACACCAAGCACTGCCATCAAGTTAGCACTTTTAAACATTTGCTCACTAAAAAATAAATCATTTCTAATCAATGACTTTATAACCACAAACAATCTGGACTTTATGTTTCTAAATGAAACATGGCTAGAAGACAGCTGCAGTGCAACAGTCCTAAATGAAGCAGCCCCTCCTAACTTCACTTACATGAGTGTTTGCAGGACTGTTAGGAGAGGTGGGGGTGTAGCTGCTCTATTTAAAGATGTCTATCAATGCAAGCAAGTGTAATTTGGTCAGTACTTGTCTTTCGAATATCTAGGGATTGTGCTGAAAGGTGCCCCACGCATTCTGTTTATTATTATTTACAGGCCTCCAAAATACTCTCCAGCCTTTGTTGAAGAGGTCACAGAAATGTTATCAATAATTTCCTCAAAGTTTGACTGTTTTGCAATTGCAGGGGGTTTTAATATTCATATAGATAATGCAGAAAACAAAACTACTAAAGAAATAATAATGGTTCTAAACACTTTTGACCTGATTCAGCATGTGCATGGACCCACACACAAAGGTGGACACACTCTGAATCTAATCATCAATAGGGGTCTAAACATTTCATCCATTGTTATTAAGGACGTAGCACTATCTGATCACTTCTGTATTTTCTTTGATATATTGATCTCTGTTACCACTGAATCTAGATCTGTCTCTGTCAGAAGGAGATGCATAAACGAGAACACAAGTATACTATTTATGGAGGCTATATCTTTAACACCAAGCATTTCTGCAGACTCTGTTGATATTCTCCTTGATTCCTTCAACTCAAAAGTTAAGAATGTTATTGATGATATTGCACCAATAATAGTCAGTAAGAAAACAGACAGAAATCAGTTTGGAGAAGATCAACAGCAGTTCAAACTATGAAAAGACAATGCAGAAAAGCAGAGCGGATGTGGAGGAAGACGAAACTTGAAATTCACTATAGCATCTATAAATACATCCTTCATGCTTTTAATGTTAAACTAGCCACAGCTAGACAGAACTTCTTCTCAAACCTTATAAACAGTAACTTAAATAACACTCGTACTCTTTTTGCCACTGTTGAGAGACTGACAAACCCCCCAAGTCAGATTCCCAATGATATGCTATCAGACAGCAAATGCAATGAGTTTGCTTCTTTCTTTTCTGAGAAGATCATAAATATCAGGACGGCGATTAGCACATCCTCAAGTAATGCAGAGGTCAGACAGATTCGGCCAAAATATCAAAAAGATACTATGTCTATTTTTGAAACAATTGATAGCAAAATTCTGGAAGACATAGTGCAGCAACTAAAATCGTCAACCTGTTGTCTTGACACACTTCCCACATCTTTTTTCAAAAGTGTGCTTGACTGCTTAAAAGCAGATCTCTTAGAAGTGGTGAATGCCTCACTTCTTTCTGGGACATTTCCAAACTCACTAAAAACTGCAGTTGTAAAGCCCCTCCTGAAAAAGAGCAATCTTGATAACACAATTTTGAGCAATTTTAGACCAATATCTAATCTTCCTTTTATAGGCAAAATTATAGAAAAGGTAGTTTTTAATCAGCTGAACAAATACTTAAAACTCAAATGGATACCTGGACAATTTTCAATCTGGTTTCCGACCGCATCACAGCACAGAGACAGCACTCATTAAGATAATAAATGATATTCGCTTAAATTGTGACTCTGGCAAAATATCGGTGCTGGTATTGCTAGATCTCAGTGCTGCGTTTGACACTGTGGATCATAACATACTACTAGAGAGACTGGAAAACTGGGTCGGGCTTTCTGGGATGGTACTCAAATGGTTCAGATCATACTTAGAAGGGAGAGGCTATTATGTGAGTCAAGGAGAGCATAAGTCTAAGTGGACGTCCATGACATGTGGAGCCCCACAAGGGTCAATTCTTGCACCACTCTTGTTTAGCCTGTATATGCTTCCACTAAGTCAAATAATGAGAAAGAACCAAATTGCCTATCACAGCTATGCTGATGATACCCAGATTTACCTAGCCTTATCTCCAAATGACTACAGCCCCATTGACTCCCTCTGCCAATGCATTGATGAAATTAATAGTTGGATGTGCCAGAACTTTCTTCAGTTAAACAAGGAAAAAACTGAAGTTTTGCATTTGGAAACAAAGTTGAAGTGTTCAAGGTGAATGCATACCTTGACTCTAGGGGTCAAACAACTAAAAATCAAGTCAGGAATCTTGGTGTGATTCTGGAGACAGACCTTAGTTTCAGAAGTCATGTCAAAGCAGTAACTAAATCAGCATACTATCATTTAAAAAACATTGCAAGAATGAGATGTTTTGTTTCCAGTCAATACTTGGAGAAACTTGTTCATGCCTTTATCACCAGCAGGGTGGACTATTGTAATGGGCTCCTCATTGGCCTTCCCAAAAAGACCATTAGACAGCTGCAGCTCATCCAGAACGCTGCTGCCAGGATTCTGACTAGAACCAGAAAATCTGAGCATATCACTCCAGTCCTCAAGTCCTTACACTGGCTTCCAGTTACATTTAGGATTGATTTTAAAGTACTTTTACTCGTATATAAGTCACTAAATGACCTAGGACCGAAATATATTGCAGATATGTTCACTGAATATAAACCAGAGCATTCAGATCACTAGGATCAAGTCAGTTAGAAACACCAAGGGTTCACACAAAACAAGGGGAGTCCGCCTTTAGTTACTATGCCGCCCGCAGTTGGAATCAGCTTCCAGAAGAGATCAGATGTGCTAAAACACTAGTCACATTTAAATCTAGACTCAAAACGCATCTTTTTAGCTGTGTATTTATTGAATGAGCACTGTGCAATGTCCGAACTGATTGCACTATATTTTCACTGTTTTATTTTATTTTATTTTTTTATGCAAAATCATTTTCTAACTGTTTTAAATGTTTTAATCATTTTTAAATTTTTAAAATTGCTTGTTTTATTTTTGTTATTATTTTTCTTTATGATTATTTTACTTTCTTTTATGTAAAGCACTTTGAATTACCATTGTGTATGAAATGTGCTATATAAATAAACTTGCCTTGCCTTGCCTATATAGTGTGATATCTAGGTGAAAAAGTCTCTATGTGCTGAGAATTAACTGACCTCTGTGACGTGAGGCAGCTAGCAGACGGTCGGTTTAGCCAGTTTTTCTGCTTCCTGACCTGGGCCCCAGTTAGTCAGGTATAAACTCTAAGACTATTTGCTATATTTCTAGAGAGAAGAGCGGCACCACCCCAGGAGGGATGAAGACCATCTCTTGTCAACAGGCCAGGTCTGCCCCAAAAGCTTGTCCAATTGTCTATGAAACCTATGTATCTTGTCACCACAGTAAGCAGGGAGGGGACCAGAGTATATTACAGTGTCTGACATCATTCTTGCAAGTTCACACACCTCTTTAATGTTATTTTTTGTTTTCTTCGACTTGTGAAGTCGAACATCATTAGTGCCGGCATGAATAACAATCTTAAGGCTGGTTCACACGGCAGGATAATTGGGCCGATTTTAGCCCCGATTCAGCCCTTCCGACAATCTTAGGATGCTCCGATTATCGTAAAATAATCTGATCAAATATTCCTGCCGTGTGTGGTGTGTTAAGACTAATCTCCTCTGCTCGGAAGAATGTCGGGACCGCTCCGATCTCAAATCGGGGATATCCAACATGTTGGATTTATTTTGCCCGATTTCTTCTCGTGTGTGGTGTCCCCCGAGGACAAACAATCACGCAGCCTGTGGACTGTGGCGTGTAGCCAATCAGAAAGCGAGGTGACGAGGCAGTGATAGTACCGGGAAACAAAATCAAAACAGCCGGCGTATATAATATAACAAATACAAATAAAGTCGATGGGCATAACTACATCCACAACTGCAGTCCACCAGAGTACATGGAAACTAATATATGAACGTTTATTTCAACGGTTATTAATCTGTGTAGTACGTAACAACATTTCTATGAGATAAAACAACAACTTATCTCCATATCATGATATAGCAAGTATAGTCCATGCTCGCGTCGTCTCCACCTCTTTGACCATCGCCTTTTCTTATTTTTCTTATGTTTTTTTTTTTCCCGTTAAAAACAAAGCACAAACTATGGCCACTGCATCCTCTTTGTCCGCCATGATTGTTTACTCTAAAGTCACGTTTGATCTCGAGGGATTTTGCGAGATTTCCCGTCTGACCTGGGAATGCTCGGGAGTCAAATCGGTTCGTGTGTGATGTGTTGATATTGCCGTGTGGCTGCACACCACACACGGAGCGACCAAAACCGTTAGACCCGTGATTTTTTATCGCCGTGTGTGGGGTCTCTCAGGTTTGGAAAATCTGCCGACAATTTTAAAATCGTTCCGTGTGAACCAGGCCTTACTGTATTTACGTTTAGCATTAGCCAGCACTTTTAAATTTGCCAAGATATTAGGCGCTCTGGCTCCCAGTAAACATTTGACTATGGTGGCTGGTGTCTCTATATTCACGTTCCGTACAATATAATTGCCAATAACTAGAGCACTTTCATCAGGTTTCTCATTGGCTGCATCACTGAGTGGGGAGAACCTGTTTAATGTTTTGATCGGAACAGAAGAACATTGTTTTGACCCACGACTATGCTGCCTCACTGTCACCCAGTTGCCCTGCTGCAGTGGCTCTGTTGCCGGAACCGAACAATGTACAGGAATCCCTGAGCTAGACGCATCTAAAGCCATTTCTAGAGCCCTAACATTATTACTGTCCTCAATTAAAGTTTGGATTCGTGTCTCTAATTCTGAAATCTTCTCTGTCAGCCTAACTATTTCCCTGCATTTATCACATGTGAATCCCTCATCAGTGACAGAGTCAAGTCAACTTTATTTATATAGCGCTTTAAACAAAATACATTGCGTCAAAGCAACTGAACAACATTCATTAGGAAAACAGTGTTTCAATAATGCAAAATGACAGTTAAAGGCAGTTCATCATTGAATTCAGTGAAGTCATCACTGTTCAGTTTAAATAGTGTCTGTGCATTTATTTGCAATCAAGTCAACGATATCGCTGTAGATGAAGTGACCCCAACTAAGCAAGCTAGAGGCGACAGCGGCAAGGAACCGAAACTCCATTGGTGACAGAATGGAGAAAAAAATCCTTGGGAGAAACCAGGCTCAGTTGGGGGGCCAGTTCTCCTCTGACCAGATGAACCAGCAGTTCAATTCCAGGCTGCAGCAAAGTCAGATTGTGCAGAAGAATCATCTGTTTCCTGTGGTCTTGTCCTGGTGGTCATCTGAGACAAGGTCTATACAGGGGATCTGTATCTGGGGCTCTAGTTGTCCTGGTCTCCGCTGTCTTTCAGGGATGTAGAGGTCCACCGATCCACCATCTGGTCTGGAAACATACTGGATACGGATGACTGCAGTGACCCTCTGATCTGGATACAGACTGGAGTTAATTTTGATATTCTAGGTATTATCAAATTGCCAGAGTTTTGAGAACGTAGCGGACGTAGAGGTTTATAATGTAAAAGGAGCTCACTCAAATACTGAGGTGCTAAACCATTCAGGGTTTTATAAGTAATAAGCAATATATTAAAATCTATATGATGTTTGATAGGGAGCCAGTGCAATGTTTACAGGACCGGGTTAATATGGTCATACTTCCTGGTTCTAGTAAGAACTCTTGCTGCTGCATTTTGGACTAGCTGTAGTTTGTTTACTAAGCGTGCAGAACAACCACCCAATAAAGCATGACAATAATCTAACCTTGAGGTCATAAATGAGGTCATGGATGAACATTTCTGCATTTGACATTTAGAGCATAGGCCGTAATTTAGATATATTTTTGAAGAAATATAGAGCTGAGTATCATCAGCATAACAGTGAAAGCTAACACCGTGTTTCCTGATGATATCTCCCAAGGGTAACATATAGAGCTTGAAGAGTAGCGGCCCTAGTACTGAGCCTTGAGGTACTCCATAGTGCACTTGTGATTGATATGATACCTCTTCATTCACTGCTACGAATTGATGGCGGTCATATAAATACAATTTAAACCATGCTAATGCACTTCCATTAATGCCAACAAAGTGTTCAAGTCTATGCAAAAGGATGTTGTGGTCAATTGTGTCAAACGCAGCACTAAGATCCAATAGAACTAATAAAGAGATACAACCATGATCAGATGATAAGAGCCGGCCATTTGTAACTAAGGAGAGCAGTCTCAGTACTACGATACAGTCTAAAATCTGACTGGAAATCCTCACATATACCATTTTACTCTAAGAAGGAATATAATTGTGAGGATACCAGCTTTTCTAGTATCTTGGACAGAAAATGGATATTCGAGATTGGTCTACAATTAATTAGTTCTTTGGGGTCAAGTTGTGTTTTTTTCATGAGAGGCTTAATAACAGCCAGTTTGAAGGTTTTGGGGACATATTCTAATGACAATGAGGAATTAATAATACTCAGAAGAGGACCTATGACTTCTGGAAGCACCTCTTTTAGGAGCTTAGATGGTATAGGGTCTAACATACATGTTGTTGGTTTAGATGATTTAACAAGTTTAGACAATTCTTCCTCTCCTATAGTAGAGAATGAGTGGAACTGTTCCTTAGGGGGTCTATAGTGCACTGTCTGATGTGATACTGTAGCTGACGGCTGAATGGTTGCAATTTTATCTCTAATAGTATCGATTTTAGAAGTAAAGTAGTTCATAAAGTCATTACTGCTGTGGTGTTGGGAAATGTCAACACTTGTTGAGGCTTTATTTTTCGTTAATTTAGCCACTGTATTGAATAAATACCTGGGGTTATGTTTGTTTTCTTCTAAAAGAGAAGAAAAGTAATCAGATCTAGCAGTTTTAAATGCTTTTCTGTAGGATATGTTACTTTTCCCGCCAAGCAATACGAAATACCTCTAGTTTTGTTTTACTCCAGCTGCGCTCCATTTTTCGGGGCTGCTCTCTTTAGGGTGCGAGTATGCTCATTATACCATGGTGTCAAACTGTTTTCCTTAACCTTCCTTAAGCGTAAAGGAGCAACTGTATTTAAAGTGCTAGAAAAGAGAGAGTCCATAGTTTCTGTTACATCATCAAGTTGTTCTGAGGTTTTGGATATGCTAAGGAATTTGGATACATCAGGAAGATAACTTAAAAAGCAGTCTTTTGTGGTAGAAGTGATAGTTCTTCGATACTTGTAACAAGAAGTAGAATTAAAAATTTTGGCTATATGAAGTTTGCACAGAACTAAATAATGATCTGAGATATCATCACTTGGCTGAATAATTTCAACACTATCAACATCAATTCCATGTGACAGTATTAAATCTAGAGTATGATTTCGACAATGAGTAGGTCCTGAAACATGTTGTCTAACACCAACAGTGTTGGGAAGGTTACTTTGGAAATTTAATAGGTTACAGATTACAAGTTACCCTGTTTAAAATGTAATAGTAGTGTAACTTTTTCAATTACTTTATTAAAGTAATGTAATTAATTACTTTTGAGTACTTTTTGATTACTTTTCTAAATTTGTGAACATTATAATAAATAAAAGCATATATATCAACTCAAATACAGTTATCTAATAAGCATGTGTCATATGCTGTTTAATAAACTCCTGAAACATTGGTGTTTTTTTTTTTTTAAACTGCTGTCTCTTTATATATGATATGATGATAGTTTTCTCAAAATAAGTGAAATGCATGAAGTGACAGAGCAGTTCTAGAAATTATGTGTATGTGCTCGTGTACTAATATATTGAGACGGCAGAGGTTGAAAACACTGCGAGCTTCAGTAGGCCTATGTGTAGTAAATGAAACTGCATGTCTTTGCCATTAATTTACAGGATGGGCAGACTGGGAAAAAAAAATCAGAATGGAAAATTAAAACTCATACAAACAAATTCATGGACAATACTATTTTTTGTATGTACCTGACATAAAAAAGGTTTAAATATTTAATATGGGGACATGTCAAATAATTAAAAGTTCTCTCCTGAACGGCACCTTCACTTCCATTTTTCTCTTCAGTCTCATTATTTTGCCCCGTTATCCATCTTAATACTCAAGATTGAACAAAACTGTACTTTATAATACAATACTCTACAATACTACAATATATTTATAGAAAAATCCTAATACTGTACACGAATCATGTTTTTCCCTTACAAAAATTTACCATGTTTTATTAGCCTATATAAAAGTACAATAACCTTGTATGGTTTTTTGTTTTGCAAATGGATTCGTATTTATTTTTAAATAAATAAATTTGTAAAATAATTTTACATTTTTGGTTACCACAGTTAAACAATAGTAACCATTTTCACTGGATTTATAGTAAAATAATAAAATGTTAATTTTCGCAAGGGTTGTGTCAAAAAAGCATCTTTACAGATTAAACTGACCTGAAACCCTGAACAGTAGTTCTGCTTCTCTGTTCCAGCTGTGCGCTTCCACAGTCCACTCTTTTATCTCTCTTTCGCATTGATTACTTGGAGTCTGATCCAAACCGTTTGGCGGAGGCGCGGAGAGCGCGCGAGTCACGACTAACAGATTTATTAGAGATTTAATTATCAAATGGCGGATTAGCAAATGATCGCTTTAGTACATTCGGCAGGCAATTATACAATAATGATATTAAAATATTGGGACAAGTTGAGGAAGACTGAGGAAGCTGGCAGGCCACCGGGAATTGTCCCGGTTCTCCCGGTGTCCAGTCCGCGCCTGATTTCAACTGACAATGCAGAACGTGCAGGAGTCATATATTGCATTTTGGGGGCTTGATATTCACAGACACCAGTCCATGTCATGTTTTGATTCAAGTGTACTGACCTACTTTTGATTTAGTCATCCATATCCAATCCATATCCAATGTGGCATATTCCGTCCGCGTTAGGCATTCCATTTTTCTGACTGGATTCTACGAACCAGACTGTATTTCCGCATCCCGGAAATTATTAGGGCGTATGTCTTAGAATAGTCAGTGCAATTTGGGAAAGAAATCAGTTAAATCTGTATGTGGATGTGTGTAAATATTCAAATGTAATCCCCTTTGTAATCGTTAAAAAATTCATAAGTAACTGTAATTTAATTACTCATTTTTTCTTAGTAACTGTAACTAATTACAGTTACATTAATTTTGTAATTAAATGTAACTAGTTACTCCCCAACACTGAACACCAATAGAGTTCAGAATGACTATAAATGCTGATCCCAATGCATCTTTTTCATTATCGACATGGATATTAAAATCACCAACTATTAAAACTTTATCTTCAGCCAGAACTAACTCGGATGTAAAATCACCAAACTCTTTAATAAAGTCTATATGGTGGCCTGGTGGCCTGTATACAGTAGCCAGTACAAACATAACATGGGGATTTATCATTAACATTTGTTTCTCTGGATAATGTTATATGTAGCACCATTACTTCAAATGAAGGGAGGAGACCAGAGCATATTACAATGTCTGACATCACGCTTGCAAGTTCACACAACTCTTTAAAGTTATTTTTAGTGATCTCCGACTGGCCAAGTCGAACATCATTAGCGCCGGCATGAATAACAATCTTACTGTATTTACGTTTAGCATTAGCCAGCACTTTTAAATTTGCCAAGATGTCAGGCGCTCTGGCTCCCAGTAAACATTTGACTATGGTGGCTGGTGTCTCTATATTCATGTTCCGTACAATAGAATCACCAATAACTAGAGCACTTTCATCAGGTTTCTCAGTGGGTGCATCACTGAGTGGGGAGAACCGGTTTAAAGTTTTGATCGGAACAGAAGAGCGGTGTTTTGACCCACGACTATGCTGCTCCACCGTCACCCAGTTGCCCTGCTGCAGGGGCTCTGTTGCCGGAACCGAACAATGTACAGGAATCCCTGAGCTAGACGCATCCAAAGCTGTATCTAGAGCCCTAACATTCTTACTGTCCTCAATTAAAGTTTGGAGGCGTGTCTCTAATTCTGAGATCTTCTCTGTCAGCCTAACTATTTCCCTGCATTTATCACATGTGAATCCCTCATCAGCGACAGAGATAGATAAACTGTACATGTGGCAAGAGGTACAAATAACGATAGCAGGCGAAGCCATTACTCACCGTGCTTGATGAAATATTCTTACTGCGGTTGTTTGATGAACTTGTGAAAAACTGGAGCGAGAGAGAGGAGAGGAGAAAAGAAAACGCTAATGACAAGCTAACGAATGCTAATGCTTTGCAGGTCTACTGCACTCACGGAAAAGTGAACGATCAAAGTTAATCTGATAAGATTGATCGATAATATCAGAAATATGGTGTGAATTAAGTTATATTTTACCACTTAAAAAAAAAAAAACAGACAGTGATAGTAAGATAAAGATTTTAGAGAAAAAATAAAATAAAAACAGCTACATGGAGGTTTTTATTTTTATTTTTTGAGAGTGCATTTTTGAGATTATACAGTTATACTAGCTCTTTAGGGACAGTATACAGGACTGTATAGCGGGGTCAGGATACAATATAATGAGATGAAGTAGATTCACTTCTGTATTGTGATATTCTTTGGTGTTTCCCTGGGTGTCCCCACCAAAGCTGGGACCAAACCGAAAAACGTGCTCTAGGCGGTAAGTCTATGATTTCGACTGAGCCTTGGTTTTACCATAGGCTAAATGATCCCAAATAGATAGCGCACGGAAGTCACGTTTCCACCGAATATAAATTATATATGCCGAAACCATGTGCCAGCTGGCGTAGCCACGGGTGTGCCTGTGACACCCATGGTGCCAGCTGGCACACCTAAAAATAGATGCAGAATTATTTTTTATAGTCTCAATAAAAAATGTTTACTAAACTTTTGCTATTGTTGTTCACTTATAAAATATATATATTTTAAATCAACCCTTTCACGTGTAAGTTACAAATATTTTAACTGACCCCTTGTTTCCATGGTGACGCGTCATGATTGTCACGTGACACACCGCAGCCACTAACAGATGTATCGCTACTAGTTTTATTTAGTTTTTCATTTTTTAATAAAATATATACACAAACTTGCTTACCATATAAACTATCTGATATTCCGATTCTTCGTTTAAAACCCTTTATACATTATCTTGATCTATAATGAGATGAGCGCTGCAGTTCAGAGTCCTGTCAGCCGGATTTAACGTACAGCACTTGAATTCCCCAGTTTCTCCCGAAATACATGAAAGTAAGTGGCTGTTGAACTGAACAAAACTTTATTGTTCTGCTATGTGTGTCTGATATATGAATAAAACATGTCTACAAATTACATTTGATTAGATAGTTTTTGGTGCTTCCATAGACATCAGTGTGTATTTTACAAACTACCAATGTATTGTTTTACTAGTGATTATGTATATTTAAATGTATGAAACTTAAAATAAACATTATGTGGTTGAAAACACTGCATATTAATTGTGATATATGACAAGCACTGAGCGAATCCGTCTCTGGCTCAGTGCCTGCCAACGTGCGAAAGCTGTTTGAATCTGGCAATTCTGTGATGCCACTGAACATTCTAAATCATACTCTCAGGGGCACAGAAATAAGAATCCAATATATGGTGCAATAATGCTAAAAATGTTAAAATGTAATTTACATTTTAAATTATTTTTGTTAAAATATATCTGCCGACATTCGGACTGCCAACCAATCAGCAAAAAGTAGCTGACTGTGACCCCAGCAGTCTATGATATAAACAGATCATTTTTGATTGCACATTGCCAGCTAGCAATATGTCGCAGAGATCCTTTCTTAATTTTTTTTAGCAAAAAACCTCGGCTTGATGGACAGCCGGACACAAGGCCTAACGTTACACCTGATGATGATGTTTCTCCCTCCCCGGGCCCAACATCAACAGACAGTGTTGCCAGATTGGAAATGTCCAAGTATCGTACCAGAAGTTCAAAATTATCGTATTTGGAAGAAAATTATTACATTTAACAATTAACTACATTTTGACATGCCCTGCAAATTATGGTTAGAAGGAAGCAGTGCGACAAAAATACTCTCCCATAATTTTGCACAGTAATCTGACAATAAATGTGGCACACCCAGATTTTCATATGCACACCCAGAGTCTCTTTTCTGTCTACACTACTGAACTACTCAATTTTATTTGTTTACCGGCATGTCACATCGAATGTTATACTTTAAGCTTATTTATATTTTTCTATGACCATTATAATGCGAATATAGTCAAAGCAAATACTATGACAAACTGGGGGGAAAATATAAAATGTAAATGTTTTACTCCCATACTGTGAGTAATATAATCTATCTGATATGCACTTTATAAAATCGAATGTTCTATGAGTCTACTTTATTTTTGGAATCTGATCGTGCCTAAATAGGTCTTGGGAAATATATTATTAAAAGCTCTCTAAGCAGGTCTTGGGGGTTTCTTCGACCTTCTTATCATAGTCGTAGCCAGCTATGATGAGGTCACCGAGGTCCGGCCCTCTGTAAATTTTTCATGTTGGAAAATAACAACACACTGCTAAACTCCTCATATGAATGTCTGCATGTAGCTATAATTCATGTTTAGCGTCCGTGGTATGAATATGATCCCCGTGAGATGCTTGAAGAGAACGAGTCTTCAGAGGGTTTTTGAGAGAGAGAGCGAGACGCACTTGTCTTTTCAACTTAATTTGACACTTTAGAAAGTTAATAAAATAGAAAGTTGCGGTTTAGGGTCAGCGTATAGTGTATATAATTAGTTGTATTTATAGGGGTTATTATAGCACAATTATATATTAAGGGTGTTATTTTAGAAACCCCCTGGACCTCACTAATTTTCAAAGAATGGCTACGGCCATGCTTCTTATAACCAGAATAAAATGGCAAGGGACTTTCCGGCTGACATTTGAGCGTAAGAACCCACCTGATTCCCTGACAGCAAGCAGTTTCGGTCCAGATTCGGCCCACATCTGGCCCGCATGGATTTCATGCGGGCCAGATGTGGGCCGGATCTGGGCCGACACTATGTTGCTGTCTGGGTTGAGTCTGACTTATGTGATTAAAGCTTTAGGCCTTCATCTCTTCTTTGACAACATTAAAGTGAACATGACTGGTGTTGAATTCAAGACTGAAATCACCACCCGATTCGAACGTTATCACTCGATTGAATGGGGCGTTATCAGCGGTTATCAGCAGCAGTATCAACTGTTAGTGTCACAAGTTTGTTGTTTTAAAAACATGAGAGCTATCCATGTTTCTTACAGAATGTTTACTATGAGCCATCCTCCCTGGGGTTATTGTTATATTTACCATAAGGCCATGGCACCCATGCTGTGTACACAAAGGACATGAAGGTAATTGTGAGCACAGGTTTGTCATTTTACCTGATACTGTAGTGTATTTTTGTCTGCCATGCATCTGAGGAATCACGCAGTCTTGGGGTTTTGTTTCCAGAAGATAGACTTTATTTCAGAGAGAAGCAAAGCCGAGATCCTCTTTGTGAGAAGATCTCCCGAATGCTAGGTAGCATTATATACCCTATACAGGGCATTTCCAAATAGTCCAACTTTTCCTTATGCTTGCAATTTTGATACCTCCCTAGGGAGAATGGGCCCCCTACTTGTTTTGGTATAAAGAAAGGCCCTTTCTGTATGTCTGACCATATGTTTCTCATCAGTTCTGTACATTCCAGCACGTAGGCATATTCCTTTCTATCCTTTACCTATAGGTTTATAATAGAAAAACAACTAGCAACAAAAATGGCTAGATTCACATTGATTATCATTGATTGATTAAAATCTTATTAATAAAAATCTTCCACATATTCTCCCCTTTGAGACTTAATAAGTCTCACATTTGATTATTCTTATCCAGAGTGCTACTCCATAATCCAGTGATATTAGTTACACTACCTAGTGACTAAATAAGTCACATTGTATTATCACCAGTGACTAGATTATGAAATTCCACTCTGAGGGATTACTGGACCAAAGATCTCTCTCCTTTTTTGACGAGGAGGGAGTAAAAGATCCAGTCTCCCTAATTCCTTCTTTAATAGTACACAATGTTATAAGCGTGAGCGTGCAATTGGTTCAGCATTTGCCTGTGGTTATCACAGTTATGTATAAAAGACATAAAATACATACGTTACATCAATAATTGAATATCACAAGATTATAAAAGTTGATCTTCAGCTCAGATACCTTATGTATCGTAGAGCCTTTTCGGTTACCCTCAAAAATCTATTTTCCATCATCTTGACATCTTTGAATTTAATTTGCTTAGCTGTGGCTTTGACTAGTGCCCTCAAACTTTCCCAATTTAGTTCTAAACTATGCTCCTATTTTATTATCTTTTCCAACATTTTCTTTATCTACCATTCTTAGCCTTTTCAATTTGATCATTACTTCATTAAATGCTCTTTCTGGAGCAGTATTATTTGGTATATAAATACAGCATTGTCCCCAAAACATAACACATACTTTTCCTTCTTCAGTTTACAAATCTCGAGCTTTTCTATTTTGCTCCTTTCATTCTATTTGTTGCATTCAATTGCTCTATTCTCCCTTCTATCCTTCCTACATCCATATTTCCCTTCTCATAACCTTCAAAATTCTTCATCTACCATTACTTGACATTATCTTTCCAATGTTCTTTTCCAGTTCTTGGCTCACATCTACTCCCAAGTATTGTGATCTCAGTAGCAGTCCCATCACTCTCTCACCGTCCCATCACTCTCTCTTCCAGCTTCACCAGGGAGACTCTTTGTGAGTTGTTGCAATTATCTTTCCCTCGTTGGCAAGGGTGGGTCATTACTAGCACGCCCTTCATCCCTCACTTCATGCTGTGTGGAGTTGTTAAAGCTGGTTGGCGTATTTTAAGGTTAGAGATGTGAACTCAGGTGGCACTCTGTAACGGTTTTGCTGATTAATGCAAGGCTCTCCCTTGAGATCATAACTGCACCCTCACTGGTTCTCTTTGATGGAGCGAAGCATTCCTTGGCCTTACTAGAACTGCTGCCATCTGTAAATGGAAAACTTCAGAGATTTTTGTTAGTGTTATCAAGCATGCTAATTTGTTCATCTTGCTAGTCGTCCTTCTTGGTGTGACCTGTGGAAATGTAACGTGGGTTGAGGGCTGTCTTGGCCCCTTTTTGAGCTTTCACAATTCCAGTGCTGTCCTTAGAATGAGAAAAGGGTGAATACCCATTTTTTATAATATAACAAAGAATCAGCTCCATCATGATATGCTGAAAAGAAAGTTAGATGTGGGGTGGACAGAGCAAGCTTGCTTTGCTCTGCCTTCCCATGTTATACGCTGCGCATGTGTGGCAGTGTTTTTCTTTCTGCCACAACAAAGACCTAGGTACTGACCAGGAAATTTAACCAAATTCATCCATGGTCATTATTTTACTGGTCATAAGTTTGCCCTGTGGGCCCACATTCAAATTTGTATACAGCTGTTTTGGCAAATTGATTGAATTGCCTCAGTGTCTCATCAGACACTCTCTTTCATGCCATACAACACCATCATTCATACTTTTTCACACACTTTTACTCCCCTTTTTGGCCAAAAACATATTTTTTCTCAGAATGTCCGCTGATTGTGGACTAAATTATTTTAGCTGTGAAATGGCACATTTTGTGTAGGATAACATGAACCTTTTATGTTAGACTCTACTTAGTGTAGACCTGGTATCATTCCACATAGTTTTAAGATGTCACGCAACTGGGCAATATCAGCCACCATAAAGTTTATTTTAACACCGCTCTATAAACCTCCTTTTTTCTTCTTTCCTTTCTTTTTTAAAAATCTCATAGATTAATTTGTTTAGAATATTAGGCCTAGGCATTTGTCATTTGAGAGAGCCAATTATAATTTCTCAAATGTCACTTGTTTGTCTAATTTAAAGTTTATTCAAATACTTTTTTGTAATTGCTCATGAGCAACTCTGAGAGGAGGATTGGAGATCTCTGTAAATCTTGGATCCATGGCCATCAACATTTCCATCTTGTTATCCCCAGTGATGACAGTATATGTGATTTCATGATTTTGAATTAATTTTTTTTTATTCATTATTATTTTATTCAGTTTTACCTTAGAAAATTACCTTAAACAAAATGGAGTGACCAATATTTCTATTTTCTCAACAATATATATTTTTTCTATTGTTCATCAAGATACCCTTTATTTATTTATTTATTTATTTATTCTCTTTTCCCAAAGCGCTCAGCATTGTTGTCAAGTATTCAGTTATGCAATTTCCCCTAGTTGTTTAATGAAACAGCCTTACTATGCCAAATCCAGCTCCGTGTTTATCTGATTGGTGAGTCAAGTACTCACTTCTGTCTGTCAAAATTATGTTTTTTTTAAGACATAAGGCTGGACTGGAACCTATTGAAAAGCAGATTGAGAGAGTTAGTTAAAACGCTGAATTTAAAGAAGTGCTGTGAGACCAGTGAATAATCAAGATTGAAACATAGTAAATAAGATAATGAAATAAAATAATTAACATTTGAAGCAGTCATAGTGTTCATTGAATATGCAGGACCTGTGCACTGAAAGAATGGAAGTCCTTCTGATGACATCATCAGCCTGGGCTGTTGCACTGGGTCGTCAGGCTGTGATGGCACTTAAAGACCTGATGTTGTGGCGTACAGTCTCCGTTGTTTTTCTGCTTCTTCTCAGTCCGGCTTTTGGTTGCTTTCTGCCAGAGTTTTGCATTTCATAATGTTCTTTTCAATCTCAGGGAAAGTCTCAAGTGAAAGATTCACCTTTTCCTGCTTTAATTCATTCTTTCTCTATGCTGAAGTGTGTTCTTCTCTTTCAGGGGGAACATCCGTCAGCCCCTCCCTCTTCTTCTCTCAGCAGCTGTGTTTGCTGCTTTGCCATTTCTTGACAGACTCCATTTCATTGCTCCCCTTTGTCAAGGCACTGTTCCAGAAGTCATCTGAAATTTTAACACTCAGAGACTGCATTAATCAAATGTACCTATGTAACTTCTGACCAAATTGTTTCTGAGCAGTCAGCTCTTTTTCTAATTTTCACTTTTCAACCTCTTCTTTCAGAGGTCCCTTAGTAAAAACAAAATAATCTGGTTGAAAACAGCAGTTCTCTTATTTTATTTTAGTAAAGCAAGTTCTTCATTGCAGGAAAATAGCAAGCATTTTTTTTTCTTCTTTGCCAGATGCAGAAATCAGATACCTTTATTATCTAAGTATACTGCAATAAAACAAAATAAACCTTCCTTTTAAAACAACATGACATGCGTATGGTAAAATAAAGACTTCAATCATCAATCTTCAATAATTTTTCTTCTATATATGCATACATGATTCAGAATAATCTGGTATTGGTGAATTAATGTTTCCTATCCAACATAAAATAATTCCTATTATTGTAAATAAAATAATTAAATTTAATTATTTAAGCAACTAGTTCCCTTCCTATTGTAAAATGCTTATGGCTTTTGTATCAAAATGTCTATTAACTTGTTCACCCAATCTTGCTTTCATTCCACATTGCACAAGTTATTTATTTTATTTTTTACATTTACACAAGCCCAATCTCTGAAACTCTGTAATGGATTAACTTTCATACTGTGTCCCAGGATAACAAGATACAAATTTTAGATGTCTTCACATATTAGATATAAAGTTTTAAGCACGTGCATCTTTTAAATTCATCTATTAAATAATAAATGCATATCTTATTTTAATTAATTTATTATTATTTTTTATATTCTGCACATCTGCCATCTCTATATTAGTCCATTTCTTGGAATATTTGTATTTTAATTTTTTCTCTAAAACAACCTTCATATAATTCACTTTATTGTTTTAGGGCTCCTGCACTTATCCTTTCTCAACACCAGCCACGCCCGTCTCTGTAACCTAATCACTCCTAAGTGATGGTCCAGGAGGGGAGAACACCTCTTGCTCCAAAGGATATAGAGTCTATTTTCTCACACAAACACAGCCAGTCACCCAGACACTTACATTGAAACGTACATAAATACAGAGTACTCTACACTCTCCTGAGTGACATGTCAGCTCTATCAATCAATCAATCACCTTTATTTATATAGCGCTTTAAACAAAATACATTGCATCAAAGCACTGAACAACATTCATTTGGAAAATGATAGTTAAAGGCAGTTCATCATTGAATTAATTTATGTCATCTCTGTTCAGTTTAAATAGTGTATGTGCATTTATTTGCAATCAAGTCAATGATATTGCTGTAGATGAAGTGACCCCAACTAGGCAAGCCAGAGGCGACAGTGGCAAGGAACCGAAACTCCATCGGTGACAGAATGGAGAAAAAAACCTTGGGAGAAACCAGGCTCAGTTGGGGGGCCAGTTCTCCTCTGACCAAACGAAACCAGTAGTTTAATTCCAGGCTGCAACAAAGTCAGATTGTGCAGAAGAATCATCTGTTTCCTGTGGTCTTGTCCTGGTGGTCTTCTGAGACAAGGTATTTACAGGGGATCTGTATCTGGGGCTCTAGTTGTCCTGGTCTCCGCTGTCTTTCAGGGCAGTAAAAGTCCTTTCTAGATGCTGATCCACCATCATGTCTGGATACGTACTGGATCCGGGTGACTGCAGTGACCCTCTGATCTGGATACCATGGGCATAGGTTTGGTCTCAGCTTTGTTGGAGACACCCCGGGAAACACCCCCCCCCCCCAGAATATCACAATACAGAAGTGAATCTACTTCATCTCATTATATTGTATCCTGACCCCGATATACAAACCTGTATACTGTCCCTAAAGAGCTATTATAACTGTATAATCTCAAAAATGCACTCTCAAAAAATAAAAACCTCAGTGTAGCTCTGTGTAGCTGTTTTTATTTAATTTTTTCTCTAGACTCTTTATCTTACTATCACTGTCTGTTTTTTTTAAGTGGTAAAATATAACTTAATTCACACCATATTTCTGATATTATCGATCAATCTTATCAGATTAACTTTGATCGTTCACTTTTCCGTGAGTGCAGTACACTTGCAAAGCGTTAGCACTCGTTAGCTTGTCATTAGCGTTTTCTTTTCTCCTCTCCTCTCTCTCGCTCCAGTTTTTCACAAGTTCATCAAACAACCGCAGCAAGAACATTTCATCAAGCACGGTGAGTAATGGCTTCGCCTGCTATCATTATTTGTACCTCTTGCCACATGTACAGTTTATCTATCTCTGTCGCTGATGAGGGATTCACATGTGAAAAATGCAGGGAAATAGTTAGGCTGACAGAGAATATTTCAGAATTAGAGACACACATCCAAACTTTAATTGAGGACAGTAAGAATGTTAGGGCTCTAGATACGGCTTTGGATGCGTCTAGCTCAGGGATTCCTGTACATTGTTCGTTTCCGGCAACAGAGCCCCTGCAGCAGGGCAACTGGGTGACGGTGAAGCAGCGTAGTCGTGGGTCAGAACACCGCTCTTCTGTTCCGATCAAAACATTAACAGGTTCTCCCCACTCAGTGATACACCCACTGAGAAACCTGATGAAAGTGCTCTAGTTATTGGTGATTCTATTGTACGGAACTTGAATATAGAGACACCAGCCACCATAGTTAAATGTTTACCGGGAGCCAGAGCGCCTGACATCTTGGCAAATTTAAAAGTGCTGGCTAATGCTAAATGTAAATACAGTAAGATTGTTATTCATGCCGACGCTAATGATGTTCGACTTCGTCAGTCGGAGATCACTAAAAATAACTTTAAAGAGGTGTGTGAACTTGCAAGCACGATGTCAGACACTGTAATATGCTCTGGTCTCCTCCCTGCTTACCGTGGTGATGAGATGCTTAGCATATTGTCATCACTCAATGGCTGGATGTCTAAGTGGTGCCCACAGCATAACATAGGTTTCATAGACAATTGGAAGAGCTTTTGGGACAGACCTGACCTGTTTAAAAGAGATGGTCTTCATCCCTCCCGGGGTGGAGCTGCTCTTCTCTCTAGAAATATGGCAAATAGTCTTTAGAGTTCATACTTGACTAACTGGGGCCCAGGTCAGGAAGCAGACAGACTGGCTAAACCGACCATCTGCTACCTGGCTAAAACCTGATGATTAAATTATTTTAAATGAGTCCACCCCCCAAGATTACTGTTATAAACACGAGCCACGTCTAAAAGGCAAAGGCGGAGGAGTTGCTTCAATTTATAACAACGTTTTCAGATTTCTCAGAGGGCAGGCTTCAAGTATAACTCATTTGAAGTAATGGTGCTACATATAACATTATCCAGAGAAACAAATGTTAATGATAAATCCCCTGTTATGTTTGTACTGGCTACTGTATACAGGCCACCAGGCCACCATACAGACTTTATTAAAAAGTTTGGTGATTTTACATCCGAGTTAGTTCTGGCTGCAGATAAAGTTTTAATAGTTGATGATTTTAATATCCATGTTGATAATGAAAAGATGCATTGGGATCAGCATTTATAGACATTCTGAACTCTATTGGTGTTAGACAACATGTTTCAGGACCTACTCATTGTCGAAATCATACTCTAGATTTAATACTGTCACATGGAATTGATGTTGATAGTGTTGAAATTATTCAGCCAAGTGATGATATCTCAGATCATTATTTAGTTCTGTGCAAACTTCATATAGCCAAAATTTTAAATTCTACTTCTTGTTACAAGTATCGAAGAACTATCACTTCTACCACAAAAGACTGCTTTTTAAGTTATCTTCCTGATGTATCCAAATTCCTTAGCATATCCAAAACCTCAGAACAACTTGATGATGTAACAGAAACTATGGATTCTTCTTTTCTAGCACTTTAAATACAGTTGCTCCTTTACGCATAAGGAAGGTTAAGGAAAACAGTTTGACACCATGGTATAATGAGCATACTCGCACCCTAAAGAGAGCAGCCCGAAAAATGGAGCGCAGCTGAAGGAAAACAAAACTAGAGGTATTTCGTATTGCTTGGCGGGAAAGTAACATATCCTACAGAAAAGCATTAAAAACTGCTAGATCTGATTACTTTTCTTCTCTTTTAGAAGAAAACGAACATAACCCCAGGTATTTATTCAATACAGTTGCTAAATTAACGAAAAATAAAGCCTCAAGTGTTGACATTTCCCAACACCACAGCAGTAATGACTTTATGAACTACTTTACTTCTAAAATCGATACTATTAGAGATAAAATTGCAACCATTCAGCCGTCAGCTACAGTATCACATCAGACAGTGCACTATAGACCCCCTGAGGAACAGTTCCACTCATTCTCTACTATAGGAGAGGAAGAATTTTATAAATTTGTTAAATCATCTAAACCAACAACATGTATGTTAGACCCTATACCATCTAAGCTCCTAAAAGAGGTGCTTCCAGAAGTCATAGGTCCTCTTCTGACTATTATTAATTCCTCATTGGCATTAGGATATGTCCCCAAAACCTTCAAACTGGCTGTTATTAAGCCTCTCATAAAAAAAATTAAAAAAAAAAAACACATCTTGACCCCAACGAACTAGTTAATTATAGACCAATCTCAAATCTCCCTTTTCTGTCCAAGATACTAGAAAAGGTGGTATACTCACAATTATATTCCTTCTTAGAGAAAAATGGTATATGTGAGGATTTCCAGTCAGGATTTAGACTGTATCATAGTACTGAGACTGCTCTCCTAGAGTTACAAATGATCTGCTGTTATCATCTGATCGTGGGTGTATCTCTCTATTAGTTTTATTGGATCTTAGTGCTGCGTTTGACACAAACTGACCACAGCATTCTTTTGCATAGAATTGAACACTTTGTTAGCATCAGTGGAAGTGCATTAGCATGGTTTAAATCTTACTTATATGACCGCCATCAGTTCGTAGCAGTGAATGAAGATGTATCATATCGATCACAAGTGCAGTATGGAGTACCTCAAGGCTCAGTACTAAGGCCACTACTCTTCACGCTTTATATGTTACCCTTGGGAGATATCATCAGGAAACATGGTGTTAGCTTTCACTGTTATGCTGATGATACTCAGCTCTATATTTCTTTGCGGCCCGGTGAAACACACCAATTTGAAAAACTAATGGAATGCATAGTCGATATAAAAAAAATAATAATAATTGGATGACGAGTAATTTCTTACTGCTAAATTCAGAAAAAACAGAGGTGTTAATTATAGGACCTAAAAACTCTGCTTGTAATAACCTAGAACACTGTCTAAGACTTGATGGTTGCTCTGTCAATTCTTCGTCATCAGTTAGGAACCTAGGTGTGCTATTTGAACGCAATCTTTCCTTAGAAAGCCACGTTTCTAGCATTTGTAAAACTGCATTTTTCCATCTCAAAAATATATCTAAATTACGGTCATGCTCTCAATGTAAAATTCAGAAATATAAATCCAGGCATTTATGACTTCAAGGTTAGATTATTGTAATGCTTTATTGGGTGGTTGTTCTGCATGCTTAGTAAACAAACTACAGCTAGTCCAAAATGCAGCAGCAAGAGTTCTTACTAGAACCAGGAAGTATGACCATATTAGCCCAGTCCTGTCATCGCTGCACTGGCTGCCTATCAAACATCGTATAGATTTTAAAATATTGCTTATTACTTATAAAGCCCTAAATGGTTTAGCACTTCAGTATTTGAATTAGCTCCTTTTACATTATACTCCTCTACGTCCGATACATCCTCAAAATTCAGGCAATTTGATAATACCTGGAATATCAAAATCAACTGCGGGCGGCAGGTCCTTTTCCTATTTGGCGCCTAAACTCTGGAATAACCTACCTAACATTGTTTGGGAGGAAGACACACTCTTGCAGTTTAAATCTAGATTAAAGACTAGATTGAAATCTAGATTTAAATATCTTTAACCTGGCATACACATAACATACTAATATGCTTTTAATATCCAAATTCGTTAAAGGATTTTTAGGCTGCATTAATTAGGTAAACCGGAACCGGAAACACTTCACATAACACCCTATGTACTTTCTACATCATTAGAAGAATGGCATCTACGCTAATATTTGTCTGTTTCTCTCTTGTTCCGAGGTCACCGTGGCCACCAGCTCCAGTCTGTATCCAGATCAAAGGGTCACTGCAGTCACCTGGATCCAGAACGTATCCAGACCAGATGGTGGATCAGCACCTAGAAAGGACCTCTACTGCCCTGAAAGACAGCGGAGACCAAGACAACAAGAGCCCCAGATACAGATCCCCTGTAAATACCTTGTCTCAGAGGACCACCAGGACAACACCACAGGAAACAGATGATTCTTCTGCACAATCTGACTTTGCTGCAGCCTGGAATTGAACTACTGGTTTCGTCTGGTCAGAGGAGAACTGGCCCCCCAACTGAGCCTGTTTTCTCCCAAGGTTTTTTTCTCCACTCTGTCACTGATGGAGTTTCGGTTCCTTGCCGCTGTCGCCTCTGGCTTGCTTAGTTGGGGTCACTTCATTTACAGCGATATCATTGACTTGATTGCAAATAAATGCACAGACACTATTTAAACTGAACAGAGATGACATAACTGAATTCAATGATGAACTGCCTTTACCTATCATTTTGAATTATTGAGACACTGTTTTCCAAATTAATGTTGTTCAGTGCTTTGACGCAATGTATTTTGTTTAAAGCGCTATATAAATAAAGGTGATTGACTGTGTAATGCTGAACAACCAAACGTTTTATTAACATAAATTATTATGTACATTAGTATTTACACTAACAAAAAATACTCTGCCACAAGGAAACAAATCTAAATAAATAAATATAATAACTATCATAAACACTATTTACCCTCCAGTACACTCACGTTTATGTTGACTGCAAGATTCCAAGTTAAGGTACAGGATCAATGACATTCAGTTACTTGCTAACGTAGCATTCTATCATCCTGGATAACACATACTATCACCAATTAATACTATTTTCCACGGTAGAATAAAACTGAATATTAAAATGTTTTTACTGGCCTTTGTATGTGGCACAGAGACAGCCCTGGTAACTTACTGTCGGCAGTCGCACACACACACACCACCCGCTCGCTGCTAGTGCAAGCACAAAAGTAGTCCCGGCCCGCGCGTGTAGCCTGTCAGATACCCCAGCGCCAATCAAATTACAGCGTTTCTTGTACTGTCGTCGTGGCCGTTAGAATCGATCCAAATACCAGTGCAAAGATACAAATAGCAGTTCAAAGGAGCTTGCTAAATATTGGTGAGGACAAATTTGTCATCTCAAAATACTGATAGGGACTAGTACCTAGCGTCAACCCCTAAACCTACGCCCATGCTAGTTCCACACACTGCATGATTTTCGGCTTGACATCAGCGTGTGGCACTAAAAGATAAAACTGCTCACCTCAAACTCGTTTAACTTCCTCTTTCACAGATCCGCTTTTTTTCCAGCAAACGAAAGAAAGCTACAACTGCAAAACTGTGATTCATCATGCTCCTTTTCTTTAATCACTAGCGCATGCTGATGACGTTTTATTCTTCTATAAAAATAGGGACTATATTTTATAGGGACTACTGAACAGACATTTAGAAGTTAATTTTAAATGCAAAGTATTGAAAATAAAAATATAACTCTGTAAACACTTGCATTTTTACAACGCGTGAGTCCCATTAGGTAATGAAACATTAGACACACTTGTGGTCTTCAAACTTACTTAAAAACACTTGGACCAAATAATTCAAGCGCAAAGACCGCGAGTGTGAGTATTTGAACAAGGCAAGCGCCTTATAATATTTACATTTGACTGTGACAGTGGCGCCCTCTGCTGCCTCAATAATGTAGGCTAGCATAATAAAGAGCAGGTTAGACTTTTAGTTATTGGAATATGTTCTCAGGGCAGCATTGCATCTTATTGGTTCTCTCAGTCATCCAATCAGCGACAGCAGGAGGCGGGACATGGATTATTTGAATTTTTTTTTTCTCAGGACGCGGGAGACATCACGCTAAGGAGATCGTTGCAGTTAAGGTAATGTTATGTTTTCTGTTGAACTATATTTTATTATTACATTAAAATGTCAAAATAATGAAGTATTTGGATCTTAAGTTAAGGTAATGTTGTGTTTTATGTTGAACTATATTAGATTATTACATTAAAATGTCTAGATAATGAAGTATATATAACGAGTAAGGTTAAAGCTTAATTTTTCTATCGAGCTGTTATTTAACTAGCTAGCTAACTGATGTAAGTAAGCTAAATCGGAACATTAGCTAGCTAGCTCTGAGAAAGGATAATAGCTAATGTTAGCTTATATTCTATTATAACTTTTACTGGCTATAATAGCAAGTTAAGCTGCTGTCATTGCACAATTTTGCTGTGGTATTGTTGCTATTCCCAGAGCATTTTGTCATAGCTGTATAAACAACAAAATGCTTAGCTGCACTTTAGTGCATTTTTGATGCATATATTCTAATACTGGTCTAAGAGCACCTTGTCGTATTTAAATGCAACATTAATTTGCTGCTTTAAGGGTATTTTTGCAGCATGAATTCTAATACTGCCCTCAGGGCACCTTACCGTATCTCCATGCAATCATTTGCTGCTCTTAGCGTATTTTTGTTGCAGATATTCTAATGCCACCCTCAGGGCACCTTACCATAACTCCATGCAATCATTTGCTGCTCTTAGCGCATTTTTGTTGCAGATATTCTAATGCTGCTCTGAGGGCACCTTACCGTAACTCCATGCAATCATTTGCTGCTCTCAGCGCATTTTTGTTGCAGATATTCTAATGCTGCTCTGAGGGCACCTTACCGTAACTCCATGCAATCATTTGCTGCTCTCAGTGCATTTTTGTTGCAGATATTCTAATGCTGCTCTCAGGATACCTTACCGTATCTCCATGCAATCATTTGCTGCTCTTAGCGCATTTTTGTTGCAGATATTCTAATGCTGCTCTCAGGGTACCTTACCGTATCTCCATGCAACATTCATTTGTTGCTCTTAGCGCATTTTTGTTGCAGATATTCTAATGCCACCCTCAGGGCACCTCACTGTATCTCTGTGCAATCATTTGCTGCTCTCAGCGCATTTTTGTTGCAGATATTCTAATGCTGCTCTCAGGGCACCTTACCGTAATTCCATGCAATCATTTGCTGCTATAAGCGCATTTTTGTTGCAGATATTCTAATGCAACCCTCAGGGCACCTTACCATATCTCCATGCAATCATTTGCTGCTCTTAGCGTATTTTTGTTGCAGATATTCTAATGCTGCTCTGAGGGCACCTTACCGTATGTCCATGCAATCATTTGCTGCTCTTAGCGCATTTTTGTTGCAGATATTCTAATGCTTCTCTGAGGGCACCTTATGATATTAGATCTACAATTGGCAGCTCTAAGGGTATTTTTGCAGCATGAATTCTAATACTGCACTCAGGGCACCTTACTGTATCTCCATGCAACATTCATTTGCTGCTCTTAGCGCATTTTTGTTGCAGATATTCTAATGCTGCTCTGAGGGCACCTTACCGTATCTCCATGCAATCATTTGCTGCTCTTAGTGCTGTTATGTTGCGGATATTCTAATGCTGCTCTCAGGGCACCTTACCGTAACTCCATGAAATCATTTGCTGCTATAAGCGCATTTTTGTTGCAGATATTCTAATGCCACCCTCAGGGCACCTTACCATAACTCCATGCAATCATTTGCTGCTCTTAGCGCATTTTTGTTGCAGATATTCTAATGCTGCTCTGAGGGCACCTTACCGTAACTCCATGCAGTCATTT